>NC_134576.1:13608675-13908675 GCF_050947875.1 Dermacentor variabilis | reverse complement strand
TTGGGCTATTGATTATGCTGACTAGGCATAAAGATGTTAAATCTTGTAGTTTGTTGAATAGCTTCTCACTTTCCGTAGAACTAACTTCTGCGACGCGTCAATTTCAACTGTTGTGAAGACAGTGGCGGGGATCCGTATTGTTATTCGGTGGTATTAAAATCATAAACAACGCATTATTTTTCAAACAGTCGTTATGTAACTTAATCGTTTCTATAATGATCCAGCAATGTTGCAAGTGCACATATGCTTTCATTTGCGGGATATCACGAACTTTCCTAATAAACTACTTGCGACTCGAGGACTTGGCATCTTTACCATTGCATAACGCGATAGCAAGAACATGAAACCAATCCTTCATAAAGCACTGACTGCTGTGGAAGACATTGATCGCGAAATATGGAAGACTTCTATTTATTGGCACAAATTCCTTTCAAAAACTTTCTAGTGTGACACCTTTGCATTAAAGCTGGATTACTAAAATTGCGATCACATTCGTCTTGCAAAAGCCATGTTTATAGCACTGTGTTATTCGGCAGAGGCTATCTCGACTATTCTGAAAACAATTACTCCTAAGCTTACTATGAAACATTAGTGTTTCGGTTGTCCCAAATACACATGTGTACCGCAAATATCTATTGGCATACTGGAAGACATGCAGTTTGTACAAAAAATTCGATTGTAGAAATAGTTAATGTAAGGTTACTCCAATTGTGTGTAGAGCGTGTGCTAGCCCCAATAAGCAAAGCAATTGCTAAAGCTTGATAGATGAATGTGTTTAGAAAGCAGCCAACAAAATCACAGACAAAGGCAATAGACGCTGAAATTCCGACGAATGTGTTTCAATATAGAAACATCAGTTCTCCGTGTGAACTTTACTTCTGGGAGCCTGCTTCATTTTGATTTACTTCTAACTTTGAATATAAACATTCAGACAATACAAGAATTTATGCAGTAGTGAGTTGTTGCGCTTTTAATTTTTTTAAACTACCTTATTAAGGTTCAAATATTCTAAAATATTATTCGTATTTGCCAGAATATATGTTTCCGGGAGGACAGGCGTAAAAATTAAGGCCTCAAGATTTCTTGGTTAGATACTCTTTTTTTAGAATGCAATATAGGGTGACACACGAATAAGAACTGTTTGGGAAAAATACTGAAATGAAAAAAGATGAACAACTTTTCTCCTGTAATAAATACCTGATGAACTGCAAACTGCACAATTGATACGTTGAATCGACATCCATGAATACAATTATACTAGACTTTTGCACACCTACAGTAAAGTGTACGATGCTAGATGTATATATTCAGGGATCTGTTTAGTGCTCAGCATAGTATCTTTAGATGTGTATTTATATGCACCATCAGCAATTTGCGACTCTACGACTGAATTTTTATCTATACTTCAGGTTAAGCTCTTCCCTTGCTAGATCAGTAATGTTGATCAAAATTATAGGATTTCAGAAAGGTTAATATAAATTGTGAGAAAGGCTGCTTACCAATCAGTTGTGTGCCTATCGAGTGCTCGGCCAAATAAAAAAAATATATGGGTAATGGGCTGACAACACTAGCACAGGAAGTTTTTTTCTTTTTTTTCCTAATTTTTTATGTACGATTCCTTGCCTTCGGGAACAGTACACGTTTCTCTATAATATGTCAAAAGCAGAAGCTTCCGACCAATAATGCAATGAGGATGCTTGGACAGGAAGTGCACATGTGTCCTTGTTAGCTTTCTGGGTGCTGAAAAGAGGGAATATCAGTACGGATCAGCCTGCTTGCTGGAACTGGAATGAAATTACAGTGGCGTAAATTGGGGATTTCATGAATATAGAATGGTGAAGCCAGCTCCTAAGGCAGGTTCCAGTCGCATGAGCGATGAGCTTGCCTCAAATAACACAAACCGGGCCAACAGGGGACGAACAAGCTTACTAAGATGAGACTTCAGCCGGGGCCTCAAGCTCTAGCTGGGTGCTTTCCTTGTGTCAGAGGCTGCCATGTGTTCCCCCGCGGTTGATCGATTCCAGCCTACCTATGCTGTTAGCCTTGCATTGTAGTGCATCTTGACGAGTGGCGCGTCAGGCTCTGCAGGTGACTGTGGCCTAGCGGTGCCGGAGGCAGCCAACAGGCATCTTGGACGACCTGCTGCTATTTCGGAGAGCGTTCTTCGCCGAATTTCATACAAAGTAAATTCACGCATGTCAGCGTTAATGCGCTCCTTATACAGTCGCAGGTTTGTTCAAATTTTCTTCAAAATTTTGACATGACAGTAAGCTGCTTTAACGAACAGAGATAATTACGTCAGCTCCGGTAATGAAATTTTGTTATTTTTCATGCTCCGAACACATGAGTACAGCGAGTTCATGAGCACAGGAAGCGAGGGTGACATATTGATTCTACTAGCCACAGATTTATGCGATGTATCCTGTGACAACATATACAGCATCCGAAAATGCTTGTCATTACCACAGAAGGATAATGCGCATGTCTCCATTCAGTCCAAAAGTACCTAGGTCAGACGCGGAAACACCAGGAAGTCAAATCTGAAATGACTACAGCTAAAATGTATATATAAATTTATGCTTTCTACAACGCTCCAGACGTTCGAGTACATGTAAGACTTTCGTGGTATGAACGGGCTGTACAGTAGACTCAATATCTGAGATGAATTGCGCGAAATGATTGTGCATCTAACACTCAGAAATACTAACAACCCAAAAGATTACATATTCAGATGTCAGTGTGTAACTTGGCAAGGTGAACATGGGGCATTTTTCTTGGTTGCTGTGTTATAGAAGAGGCTGGCAAGGGACGACACATTCATGACCATGAAGCACAAACATACAATCACGGTCTACTAAGACTAAGTGGCGGCTACAACGGGCGAAATGACAACACTTGGATCCACGGAGTGCGCACAGCACTTAGCTGCGCCCACGGGCTCATCTCGCAAGGCTTCATCTAAGAACAAAACACACATACTTACACACGCATGCGATAGCTGATGCATTACGCTTACCCGTAGAGCGGTCACGGTTGCGCAGGTCTTCTGGTCTCAGCAGTTATAAGAAACAACTGTTTTCATAGATAAATAAGCATATCTTTGCGTGGCCATGGGTCTGACGAAGGCCAACCGCTCATTCACGAGCCTTCTTGTTTGGTACTTGCGTGAACAGAGAAGGGAATTCTTCTCCAGGTGTCCGTGAAGCGCCTCTTTAGGGGTGCCTAGAAGCGAAGTTCTTAAAGGCAAAACTCTGGACACGAAAGGATATATTTTCAGCACCCGTGTTGAAAAAATTCAACTCGTCAGTGTCTCCTGAGAGAAGAGCGGAAACAGCCAGATCGCAAAATGCCTGCACCGGCGCCAACGTATAACGTGCGCATTCTGCGAACGTTATCAAATTAATACCATTGTTGCGGTATCCATCTTCGAACTTTGCTCGTGGAAAAAGGGGTCAATCTGTACTTACCGCACCTGATGCATAATTGCAATGTGTGTTAGCTAAGGCGGTCACGAAAAATGCTGCGTTTAAGTAAAACAGTGGCTACAGTAGAGCACTCTCCATGTTGAAATAAACACCGAAATTAAGACGGTTACGAGCCATGATCAAATGTTTGAGCGTCGTAATGAGTACGGAGTACAAATTCAAAACGGTCACGTGCAGAGGCAGAGCTCTCCGCCGGCGCGCGTCAACGCCGCCGGTGTCGACAGCAAAGCGTTCGTCATGCTTGAAGGGTGCCGCCGGAATGTTCGTGCCGCACTTAGACGGAGGTCGATGTGATGCTCCTCTCTCGGTGCTTGCGAGCTCGGATCTCGGTCTCGATGTCCACGTCCGGGCGGAACAGCTCCTTGCAGCGCTGCGGGAAAGCCCGCCTTCAGCGCCAACCCTCCGGAAATTACGTATTCGCGCGAACAAGATGTTGGGTTAAGCACAAACGGCCGAAAAAGGCCCCTGTTCTCTTTCTGCGGCGTACCATTTATGCTGTAACTATCCACGAGCTACGCAGGAATTACCTAATGAGAATACGCTCAGTTTTCGAATACAAGTTTGCCGCAAGCCATATGATCACTATTAAGATGGTGCACTGGCTGCCTGCATGTATACTGGGCGATTTTGTATCCTACAGCGGAGTAACAAAAGATGTCCCTTTGATACCATCGTAGAGCTCAATGAGAATTGCATTGACGTCGCTGCTAAACAGCAACTTTCTGGAACGTTTAAAACTGCCCTGGTTACATTCTTATACACCTCGATTCACATCACTTCGCTTGTTCTTGTGCAAACTAGCAACGAATAATTGTGTTGGGAAAATTTGTCTGGAATGCGTTCACGAACACAATACATGTTATTCTTTTGTTGCAATACATTTTTTGTATCAAAACAATCTGACGAGAGTGGTGAGCGCCTCGAGTACAGTGCACAGAATAATAACCAATATCACGAGTTATATAAACAAAAACTGTGCGATCTTGGACATAAGGATCATGCGGAAAAGTGGCTACAAATTGGGGCATATATATCTACAGTGCAGCCAATGGGTGCCTTTTTACGACTGGTGTGTTGTCATATCTACGTCAATTTCAGTCGCCAAAAGGGGGCGAGAAAATCCCTCAAATCTGTATGCATGGATACTGAGGCGTGGCAAACGAGGAATACCGACCGTGCGCAGGTCCCCTGGTGTGACGATGAACTTGTATATAGCGTATCCAGGGATGCAGAGCATGGTGGAGAGGGCAAGGATCCAGCCAACGAGTTGGCCCCACCAGGGGTACACGTAGTCGATGTACTTCAACGGCCGATACTGCACCAGGCTGAACACGAACACTCCCTGCATGTGCAATTCATTAAAGTTTGGGCAGCTCCTTCACTCATTTCGAATAGAAAATCTGGCACGGTAACAAAACTGACAGGTTAACACAGCCGAAGAAAATGAGTATAACCACGTGAGGCGGGTCAACGCAAGGGCATAACCCATGGCGCACGGCGTGGCGTTGCTCGGGACCAATGGCACCAAATACCAACCCAGCTGCTATTGTCACATACACACTCTGTGCTGTTTCTTAATACCTATATATAAAACACTGGAATGCCTCCCAAACACATTCTCAGGTCCGAGGACGCATAAAAAATAAAGCAACATGCTAGAGCAGCACGCCTGCATTATATGCCAAAAATGGTGGCTGAAGAGCAGCAGCTCAAAGGAAATTGCACAGGCCGATAAGAGCGCAAAGCCTCAATGCGCCATGGAGAACTGCAATTAAGAACGTATCATCAACAAAAATGGTACGTCTAAACGACAAACTTTACAGACAAAGTGACACACACGGAATTATCTCCAGATAATACTGAGTATGTTTCTTCGTACTCGTTTCCTCGTTTTTTCGTACGTACTTTCGTGCTCCGTTCCGAAAAGGAATAGACGATCGCTGCCTGCCTAATGCTCAGGCAGTGCCTACTCGACCTGCCTGAGAGTAGAGATTCATTTGCATCTAACAAAGCTTTTTGCGTGTCAGTATAACGCTACAGAACCCTTTCGACACGTATGCGACATTGCTCTGCCAACTCTTCCTTGCTGAGGATCTGTTTTAGCGGAATTCTAAACTTTCCGGTGCCCGCCGCCGCAATTTGTGACGAGCAAATTAAGGGGAAGCGGAGCAATCGCAGGCGCCCGTGCCACCCTCCTCATCCGATTATCTGCTTTCATTGCGTAGGCGGCTTCATCTAAACCCTCTCCACATTAATGGGCTCCCCACTTCTTGTTCGCCAATTGGATAAGAGAAACTGCTCAATGTAGGCAATGTTATTTGTTTTTAAAGCAAACAAAAGTGACCTCCTATAAACGAGGAGAGCGTTTGATTGGGCTGTTCAGACAACGCTGAGGGTGACCGCCCTATGCTTGTGTCGGCGTACGCGTAAATTTTACATCAGCAGAGTGGAATAACAGCAGACTGAAATAAAAAGATAGAGAGCGAGCACCCTTTAATGAAAGGCAGTGATTTTATCCGGCGTATAAACATCGCTGGCAAGCCACTTTGCGTGAGGAAGGCAATGGGGGAGAGGTAGACAAAAGGAGAGAGGCCGAAACAAAAAAGAAATAAGCAGGAAAAAATGGGCGCTGAGTTCTCTGACTCATGGGCAACGGCGTGCAATGGTAGAGTCCTTCAGGGCAGGCAGCGTTCTACAAATGAGGTAGCGAAATTCGCCGTCTGAAAGGTACACGAGGGTGACATAGTAGAACTAAAGTTTGTTGAGTTGACCAATGTTTTTTAAGTATGTAGATAAAATGTTCATCGCACGCCTCTGTTGCGTGAGGCAGGCTGAAGGGCATGAGCGACCGTCAAATGATAAAGGTCTCTGTGTAAGTAGATGCACGCAACGTTCATAGAACGCTCGCTCGTAGGCATACGCTTGACGTGCTCCACGGTTTCAATTAAGCCACAGTTGTTGCAATGTCGACTTGTCACTTGACCGGAACGGTACCGTAAGCCGTTTCCATAGGCAGCGGTCAGGCGAAGGCGATGATATAGAGCTTCCAGATGGCGAGGAATGCTGGATGGGAGTCTGGATCTGAGTTGTGGGACGATTGAGTAAAGGGTAATGAAGGGTCGGTAACCTCCAGAGCCGTTCCTCTTCTTCTGAAGCAAATCTTTATGCTAGCTGGGAAGCATCAGATCTAGTGAAATCGCGTATAGTTTTGGTGTTGAAGACCTTTTCGTGCCGCTTCATCTGCTTGTTCGTTGGCCAGAATACCACATTGAGCTGGTATCCGCTGAAATGTGATACAGTGGCCTGATGCAATGGCCAAGTGATGTAAGTACGCGATGGCGAAAGTAACCGGCTGATGATTGTTTTTGAAGAGTGCACATTGTTTGTGGCGACCCTTTAGAGTGAGTGAAAATCGCCCATTTCTCAGACGCTCAGCGCCGTACATAGAGAACAGCTTCTTTGATGCCGCGAAACTCTGCTGCCATTATGGATGTCCTCCGCTGCAGCCGATAAGACAACATTTGTCTTGTTGAGGGCACATAAAGGCAACAACACGAATTTAACCGAGTGGTTGAAGCATCAGTGTAGATTTGGGTGTGCTGAGTATATTTCTTGGCTAAGTAGAGGAGAGTGGTCTGCAGCAGCGCGGCCTACGGCATGCGTCTCTTTATCCCATTTACGTCGGGTACAAACTGGTTTATATTGCTACCAGGCACTAAGCTGGGGCTGCTGCGTCGACTACAGCAATCTTATCGAAGTAATAAAAAAAGCCGTGTACGCTTTACCACGGATAGATGACGCCCTTGACTGTCTCAGTGGTTTCAAGTATTTCTTCAGTTTCAGTTTATTATTAGTTCATAACAATTTGTTACAAGAAATGGTATAAAGACAAGGGTCCCAAAGTCAGAGACTGCACTGGGACCCTTGGATTAGAAGTTATATGAAAAAATAAAGCGGAATACAGAGCAGAGAAACAAATTATGAAATAAGCGATAAAAATTTGTTCTTGGTATGCCAGATTCCAGTTGACGACATGGATCGTGAAAAGACGGCGTTTATTACACTTTATGGGCTCTATCAGTTTAAGATGATGCCATTCGGGCTATGCAATGCTCCCGCCACATTCAAACAAATAATGGTCGCCCTTCTTCACGGCTTAAAGTGTTCAATCTGCTTGCGCTGCCTCGATGATGTCATTGTCTTTTCGCCGACTTTTGACACAAACCTCGAGCGACTCTCGACAATTCTTTGAGTATTCTGCAAAGCGAGACCTCAGCTCAAAAAGAAGAAATGTCACTTCGGCCACTGGCAAGTGACTGTGCTCGGACACCTCTTCGACTCTTCCGGTGTTCGGTCTAATCCCGATAAAGTTCGCGCTGTCAAGGATTTTCCTGTACACACCTGCGCAACCAACGTGCGAAGGTTTGTAGGCCTCTGCTTCTACTTCCGCAGATTCTTGAGAAATGTTGCTGACATCGCGGGCCCTCTAATTCAGTTTCTTAAGAAAGACGCAAATTTTATCTCGGGTGTCGACGAAGCTAGTACATTCCCTGAGCTGACGACGTGACTCCCGTCACCACCGATTCTTGGTCACTTTCACTTGTCCGCCCCTACGGAGGTTCACACCGACGCCAGCGGCCACGGTATCGGCGCTGTTTTGGCACAACGACAGCACGATTGCGAGACGTGTCAGTCCGTACGCTAGCCGACTTCTGTCACCAGCCGAACGAAATTACTCGATCACTGAACATGAATGCCTGGGCAGTATGTAAATTTCGCCCCTACCTCTATGGACGGCCTCTCACGGTTATCACCGATCACCACACACTATGCTAGCTTTCAGCTTTAAAAGATCCAACTGGACGTCTCGGTCGGTGGGCTCTACGGCTCCAAGAGTACTTTTACACAGTGGTGTATAAGACAAGCCGACTTCATGACGAAGCTGGTTGCTTGTCACATCATTCAGTAGACCCATCAGGCAAGCCTGGGACCGACGAGTCCACTTGCGTCCTCAAACTGCGTTTGGTGAAATCGCCAATGAGTAACGGCGCGACCCTTATCGGAGATACATTATTGTCAGCCTGACGGACCTGACAAGTTTGCCCTCTTCGCGTATGTTTCTGTTGCAAGATGGCATATTGTAGCGCTATAGCATGCACCCTGATAGCCCTGAACTGCTACTTGTCGTTCCGAAGCATATGCGTGAGACTGCTCGCAAAGTTGCATGATGTCCGAACTGCTGGCCATCTGGGAGTCTCAAAGACATATGACCGTGTTCGGCGTCGTTTTTTTTTTGACCGGTATTCACCGTTTCGTTTGCCATTACGTCTCCTTTTGTAAACATTTCTAGCACCCCAAAAAACCAGCATTCCCAACAGCTGGCCATCTTCAACCCATTCAAATACCATCTCAGCCATTCTTCCGGGTTAGTCTTGATCTCCTTGGCCGTTTTCCTCTATCGCTGAGCGGAAACAAGTGGATAGAAGTTGCTATGGACTACACCACCCGTTCCGCGATCACACGGGCTCTCCCTACCAGTTGTGCAACCGACGTCACTGACTTCCTTCTCGACGCTGGGATAGTTCACCACGGCGCTCCCCGACAACTGCCTAGCGAGCGGGCCGCTACTTTCTTTCACAGGTTGTCCAGGACATCTTGCACAGCTGCGCTACGAAGCACAAGTTTACAACGGCATATCAACCCACACCAACGGCCTCACAGAGTGACTCAATAGGACTATCACAGAAATGCTCCCTATGTACGTCTCTACCAACCACCGTGACTGGGATGGCGCTCTGCCGTTCGTCGCATTCGGCTACAATACGCCCCGCCATGATTCTGCTGGTTTCTCTAAATTTCTTTCTATTCTATGCACGGGACCCTACACTGCCATTTGACACGATCCTCCCAGCGGCTCTCTATATGTCAGAATATACCCGAGATGCCGTATCTAGAGCTACCGAGGTACGTGAGATTGCACGCCTGCATCTGACCACATCCCAAGAAAAGCAACGGCTCATATATGACGCTCGTCACCGGGATTCCCACTATAACTCTGGTGACATCGTGCTTCTTTCGAAACCAGCACGGTGAGTTGGATTTTGTGAGAAGCTGATTTCGTTCTACTCAGGCCCATACTGTGTCTTGCGGCAAGTCACAGACGTGACCTACGAGTTGCAACCTCTCGATACCTCCCACACCGCGATCATCCTCTGATATAGTTCATGTCGCTCGACTGAAGCCATATCACTCAAAGCTACCAAGCGCCGGGACAATGCCTACGCTACCAGGGGTCATGCTACGAAGCTCTGCAGTAGCGAACAATGATGACTGCCGAGTGACTGCCGAGTGACTGCCGAAGACGACGATCGCCGAAAGTCGTGCACAGGCGGTCCATCTTGTATGCCTGTCTTTTACCCGTTGTATATGTCTTCTAAATATATTGCCAACCGTCTTTCTCCCCTGAAAAATATCTAGAGGCGAAAGTGATCAGCGAAGAAAGGCCGGAGGCAGTGATATCTGTGGCTGAATAATCGGAGGAAGGTGAAGGATTTGCACAGCTTGGCGTAAGCCTGATTTCCTGAGGGTTAGGTGGATGCGGTACAAGAAGTGCTTCTTCCCTTGCAAGACATGCCGAAGTTTGGCACGCATTGCTTCTTTGGAAGCGATGACATCCAGCGGTAGACATCCTGCTTCCGCTACTGCTCCCGAGGTTGAAGAGCTCCCCGAGAGGCCCAGGCAGATCCGCAGGAACTTGTTCCGCGCGGCTTCCAGAGTCCTCTTGCTTGCTCGTGATAATCTCTGAAGCGCCGGTAGGCAATAACGCAATATGCCTTCAATATAGACTTTTTTAAAAGTAGTACCGATGGGCGGCAGTTTCAGCCCCATCGTGTTCCCGCCATGAATTTAAAAAGTTGCGATGCTGCAGCAATCCTCGCACGTAGTTCTTTTTTAACCTCAGGTGACCAAGAGAAATTTCTGCCTACCTCAATTTCAAGGAATCACTGAGACCGTACATAAGGCAGCGGTAGTCCACCGAGTTGGAGGGGATATTTGGTCATTTTCGTTCTCGTAAAAGCCACGGCTGTACTTTGTGCTGGCGAGAGGTGAAGTCCTCGGGGAGCCAAATACATGGAGAGGTTCAGTAACGCTTTTCGAAGTCGTTGTTTGGTGATATAGGGCGACCTCGAAGCACTCCAGATGCAGATGTTATCGGCATAGATTGTGATGTGTACTCCACGCGGCAGGTTCCTTGTTATGTGCATCAGGATGAGATTGAATAGGAGTGGGCTGGGCACAGCACCCTGGGGTACGCCTTTCTCCACTGCGTAATACTGTGTAGGACCACTCGGAGTACTCATAAATATTTTCCGCTCCGGTAAATAGCTGTCGATACAGATTGGAATAGTTTTACGGTATAGGGCCCCTGGTATGCCAAAGGAAAACTTTTTGCGATAACAATGAACGATTCTGCCTAGCCAGTTGACTTTAATATTAAAGTGAGAATAACAAGATACATTTCCTTTAAAAGAGCGTGTATTTTTCAGAAAGCTGACAACACCTTACATACTACTGTTTAAAAGCATACCGCTAATACGAATGGCAGCTCACTGCTTCGACACTGACGCACGCTTCCAAATTAATCGATCTGCCTGTGCCGGTGTTGTGCACTAGAGCCAGTAAATGTGTTCAAGGCCTAACTACGGTTGAGGTTTTGGTTCCCCAGCGGCCAAGCGGCATTCGTATTTGCATCCGTAGAGCCTCCTGAATTGGCAGAATTGTCATAAAGTTTACTATATATAGAAATAAACACACATTCACGACACGGGGCATTAGCTTTCCGAATCAACACGACCTGATGAAGAAAAAAGAAGCATTTGATTCACGTTACACATTGCCGTATTAAGTACGGTTTAAGGCGTGCTGGTATACTATTTCCCCGCAGAGGTTACAGTGAACGGCAAGTAGTGGTGCCACTTACAAAGCAGACGCATGGTGTCAGGAAGACCCAGCAGAACTTCCACCACCTGCACGGTCGGTAGCCGATCATGTCTTCGAGGTTCTTGTAGTACCGCTCAGCACCTGCAAAGTTGTTGATGACACGGCAGAAGTCGTAAATATATATCTAGCCATTCGTCTCATATCTGGTTTTCACTAAACAGGCACTAGTGCAACAAATAGTACGCAGGTATTACTTCTCCCGCTGGACCCCGGGACACGTAGAACATTAACAATTTATTTCCATTAGCTGGGTTCAATTGTATATACAGCGCACGAATCCCCTCAAGATAATGAACTGGCAGAGAGTGAATGAGCGCTGGCTATCGGATGTCCCAAACTACATCAATAATTGAACTCAGCTCCTTCGCTCAGGTACGACAGCTGCTTAATGAGCCTTCCTGGCGTCGTGCACATACCGGCCGCTCGCCCAAGGTTCCTTCTCTTGAAACGATGTCTCCTGACAGTGCAATGGACTTCCCCTTCGACACCGTCTTGTTTTATAAACGCCGTTTGGTGGCACAGGAGTAATAAAATCGTGTCGTATACAAAATATCCACTCTTTGAAGTTCTGCATTAAAAACGCAACTTGATGCACTGACCCAAAAAATAACAAAAATTTTATGACGTTTCGACTTCCCGTGTGTAAGCCACGTTCAAAAGAAAAAAAAAATGTCGCAGTTTCGCCCGAGAGCCGAATCACCATTTTCAATAGCAAATTACTAGACAGCTATACAAATTAATGATACTAGCTTTATGAGGCGCATAAACCCATAAACATTCGCTCACTAACTAACTTAACAAGCATGTTGTCAAAGGCCGACAGGGAAACATAAACACATCTCACTCGATGAGCGTGGACAATCGGCGTCAAGATGCTGGCGTGAGGAAGAGCCGCAGAATCAGTGAGCGAATTGACATTCATGCTTCCTCTCGCTGCAACGCGATTTAAACGGAGAGAACACCGCGCACACGAAGCCCTGAGCCTTCGGCGCACCTAGACTCTGCAGTGAATGCAGAACGCTTTCAAGATAGGGCCCGGGTGGCCGCGCTCAGCCATACCATACGCAGCCACCGCGAGAGTAGAACCGTCTCCCCCCATTCCACATTTTCTTGCGCGCGGTGGAAGACAGCGTACTTCCTTCTCGTATTTCTCCCTGGAGCGCCCGAGATCAAACTCGGATCACCTTCTCAAGCTGTTCCTCGCACCTGCTGCATGCGGTGAGCGGCCACGGTGTTATCGCACTTTGAATTACTACACACTATGACGGGAGGGAGGGAAGGACCCTTGCAAACTGACCCTTGCAACGTTTAAGACCCGAACCCTGTCGAGTGAGGCTAGCTTAGCAGGACTCTTTCAGGAACTATGAGACATTGTTTGGGATATCATCGGCCTGAGTGAGATTAGAACTGGTGAGGCTTATACATTACTGAATAACGGACATGTTCTCTGCTATACAGGTCATGTCATCGATAAGAAGCAACACGAGGTAGGATTTATAATCCATCAGGGCATAGCGGGCAATATTGACGAATTCTAGAGCAATAATGAGTGGGTAGCTATAGTCGTAATCACACTTAATAACGGGTATAGAATAAAGGTAGCACGAGCCTACGCTCCAACATCCAGTTACGATGATGAGGAAGTAGATCCTTTTTTGAAGATGTTGGATTAGCGATGACAAAAGTGCAAACTTAGTATACTGTAGTAATGGGCGGCTTAAATACGAAGGTGGGGAAAGACCAGGCTGTTGAACAAGCAATTGGCAAATACGGCATCGATTCTAGGAACGCTGGAGGAGAGATGCTGGTAGAATTCGAAGAAAGCAATAACCTTCGAATAATGAACACATTTTTCAGGAAGCGTTGCAATAAACAGTGGACCTGGACAAGCCCTAATGGTGAAACAAGAAATGAAATTGACCTTATACTTTCTGCTGAAGCCAGCTTAGTGCAGAATGCAGAAGTGATAGGGAGGCTAAAGTACAGTCATCATAGATTAGTGAGGGCTACGATTCAACGCAATTTAAAGAGAGAAAGAGTAAAATTTCTCAACAAGAATCCTGTCAACCTAGAGGCAGTAAGGGTATAAGCATACAAATTCAGGCTGGTACTTGCCAACAAATATGCAGCCTTAGGACAGAGAGATGATTATGATACAGAGCTAATGAATGAAACCGTAACTACTCTGGCTCCAGAGGCAGCATTTGAAATGAAAGGCAGGGCACCAACTCAACCAGCGGGCAACCTCTCCCAAGTACCAAATGACCTAACAAAGAAACAATAAGCAATGAAAGTATCCAACTCAAAAGATAAGATGGAATTCGCGGAACTGTCAAAACTGATCAACAAGGCGAAAATAAGCGATATTCGAAACTATTACGCGAGAAATACTGAAGAAGCCATAAAAAATCGACGCATCCTGAAATCAGTGAGAAAGAATCTTGGCTTAGGACCAAACACGATGTATGCACTGAAAGATAAACAGGGTAATATCATCAGCAATCTCGAAGACATAGTAAAAGAAGCGGAAAAATTCAATACTGACCTGTACAATACCCAGAAGAGTGAGTCAGGATACCTCTGTTAGAAACAGTAATGTACAGGGTGCAGAAACTCCTACAACCAGCGATGAGGTCAGAAGTGCGTTGCAAGACATGAAACGAGGACGAGCGACAGGAGAAGATGAAATAACAGTCGATTTAGTCAAATATGAAAGAAACATAATGCTTCGAAAACTGGCGCCTCTTTATACGAAATTTCTATCGACTGGAAGGGTCCATAAAACTGGAAGGCAAACATTATACTAATCCACAAAAAGGGAGACGTTACAGAATAAAAAACTACAGACCAATGAGTTTACTCCCAGTATTATATAAAATATTTACCATAACAATATCCAATAGAATAAGGGCAACACTGGACTTCAGCCAAGCAAGGGAACAGGCTGGCTTCAGGAAAGGATACTCTACATTCGATCACATCCATGTCGTTAATCGGGTTATCGAGAAATCAGCACAGTACAATAATCATCTCTATATGGCTTTCATAGATTTCGAAAAGGCATTTGATTCCGTAGAGATACCAGCAGACATAGAGGCATTACGTAATCAAGGAGTACAGAAGGCTTACTTAAATACCTTGGAAAATATCTACAGAGGTTCTACATCTGCCTTAAGTCTACGCGAGAAAAGCAGGAAATACCTATAAAGAAAGAGGTCAGACAGCGAGACACCATCTCTCCAATGCTATTCACTGTGGGCTTGGAAGAAGTATTCAACCTACTAAACCGGGAAGGCTTAGGAGTAAGAATCGACGGCGAATATCTCAGCAACCTTCGGTTTGCCGGTGACATTGTTTTATTCAGCAACAAAGCAGACGAGTTACAACAAATGATTGAGGACCTTAACCAAGAGAGTGGAAGAGTGGGGTTGAAGAATAATATGCAGAAGACAAATATATTGATGAATAGCCGGGCCAAAGAACAAGAGTTCAGAATCGCCAGTCAGCCTGTAGGGCCTGTGAAGGAGTACGTTTACCTAGGTCAGTTAATCACAGGGAACACCGATCATGAGAAGGAAATTCATAGAAGAATAAAAATGGGTTAGATCGCATACGGCAGACATTGTCAGCTCCTGGCTGGAAGCGAACCATTGTCATTGACAAGAATGGTGCGCAATCAGTGCATTTTACCTGTGCTCACATATGGGGCAGAGACTTGGAGACTGACAAAGAAGCTTGAGAACAAGTTAAGGACCGTGCAAAGAGTGATGGAACACAGATTGCTAGGCGTACCGTGAAGAGACAGAAAACGAGAGGTTTGGATCAGGGAAGAAACGGGTTTAGACGATATTCTAATGGACAATAAGAGAAAAATATGGAGCTGAAGAAGTCTTGTAATGCGCCGGTTAGATAACCGTTGGACCATTAGGGACCAGAATGGGTACCGAGAGAAGGGAAACGCAGTCGAGGAGGGCAGAAGACTACGTGGAGCGATGAAATTAGGGAATTCGCAGGCGCTAGTTGCAGCCGGTTGGCGCAGGACAGGGGTAATTGGAAATCGCAGGGAGAGGCCTTGGTCCTGCAGTGGACATAAAACCGGCCGATGATGATGATTATGATCCTGCTATGACACCGATGGCGATGACGACGGCTCATATGCACTTGAAGTGTTCCTACTGTTACGAGCCACGAAGACGACGATCACCGGCACGTTGTGCGCGTTCACCCATCTTGGCCATCTCTGTAAATACTCTGCTTACAAATCGTACTTGTCTGTTCATCTATTTGATGCCCCATCACGGATTGGCGGCGCCAGACGACAGAGCTCCGAAGCGGTCGGCGCTGTGGTGCGGCCGCTATGGTATACCAGGGTGGAATCTTCTTCAGCGCCGCGGACCACGATTGTGTTTGCCCACACTCGAGACCCGGGTGAGAGATCACAATCACTGGGATGTGACAGTCGTGCTGGCCAATGCGGTCTTTTATCCCTGTCGTACAGCGAGGTTGTGGCGTGAAAATCGTGAGGAAGAACTTCGGAGCTGGGATACATTTAAGCAAGAGCTCCGTCACATGTTCGGTAAGGCCTCCGTCGAAAAATTGTTGCGAACAGCTAACAACTAGAGCCCGAACTTCAAGGGAGTCATGCTTGTCTGACAGAGAGCATGTGTGGCGCTGTGCCGTAAAGCTGACAGCAACATGCTAAAGTTTGACAAGGTTAGCCACGTCCTGAAGGGGATAGCGGAGGACGGATTCAATGTGTTCATGTGCAGAAATGGTGCCACCGTCGATGCTGTGATCGAGGAGTGCCGGCGCTTCGAGCAGGCCAAGAGCCGCCGTATTGAACGACCATTCGCCTGGCTTCCCAGTACCCCATGTCTTCGTGTGAGGAGCGGCCGCCATCTCACCTTTCACCGGCTTCGGCCGAATTAACGAGGATTGTCCGCCGCGAAGTGGAAGCGATGGCTCCAGGTAGCCTCTTTACGAACTCTAACGCCGGCGACTCGAACAAACCAGCGGTTTCACTCGTCCAAGCCATCGTGCGAAATGAAGTCGCGAATCTCAGGGGTTCACGTTGCTTGTATTGTTGTTAGTACTACGCCCGCTTATGGGGCCCAGACATCATTCCCTCGTTATCGACGCTTCGATCCACAATTTCGAGATCCCGTTGATTGGAAAACTGACGACCATCCGTCTATCTTCTTTAACGCCCGCCATGTAGGGCACATTACTCGCTACTATAACAACGGCTGGTCGTTCCCGGAAAGTACTCCACCCTTTGGCCATGCTCACCGCCTTGACCGCAGTCATTTTTAACCATTATCGACGCGCACCTATACAATCCTGACGCTGCCCTGACATGGTCCAATCACTCGCCGCCAGCTAGAGTTCGCTAGTCGCTTTCGCAGCCTTTCCGCCAACCGTCCTCGCGCGCATCGCCGCTCGGAGGTAACTGCATTCACGACTACACCCCAGAATCTTCTAGTTACTCTACCGATTCGACGATGTATGCTGGACGTTGACGTTGATGTGGTGACCATCTCTGCAATTGTGCACACTCAGGTTCATATTTCTGTCGATCTCTAGTCTACACCGCCGCCTAAAGAACGTGGTCACATCTGCCCTATCCCCCGCTGTAACTGTTGACGATGGAGGAACGCCTGCCGTCCTTGGAATGTGCACGGCCCGTATCACCATCACCGGTTACACAACTTCATTTTATTTGCTGTTCTTGAATGATGTCCTAATGACGTTATGCTCGGTATGCGCTTTCAAACACTTATCCTGTCCTAATTACCTGCGCGACTCACCTTCTACAGCTCCAATGAGCTTACCTAGCCGATGCTCCAACCACGCCTTCGCCCCCTCTGTACTCTCGGTTACGTGCGTGTGCCCCCCTCTCTGAAGCCGATATGTATGTCTCCATGATCTACAGCCCCCCTGTGACTTATGGGAATTACGTACTCTCTCCGGTAACAGACATTCTGCGCGCCCAATAACGTCACCGTGCCTAACTGTAATCGGCGATCGCATCACCATTCCCATTTTAAGATACAGCGCCTCTCCTCGGGCAATTCTGGCAGGCATGTTGCTCGCCGCCATCACTGCTGCCGAAGAATGAAACTTGCGCGTCGGATCCCACCAGTCCCTTCAGTTTATCCTTCATTTGGGCCACAACCAATTCTCCACGCGATGCCTTTGTCGGAGTGATCCCTGTTGACCTTTCTCCTTCTCCAGCTACCGAACTTCGCTGCTTCCTGGAGTCATACTATGGAATTTTCAACTTCGACAATTGCTCTCCTAGCCAGACGTCTGTTTTCCAGCATCGAATTGAGACAGGGGACGCGAGCCCTATCCGCCACCGTCTCTATCATGCATCCCTCGATGAACGTCGAGTGACCCAAAACGAAGCCGACAAAATGCTCACAAAATGCGTTATCGAAGCTTATTTCCGTCTGTGGGCGTACTCTGTGGTGTTAACCATAAAAAAGAAAGGCGGCAGCTAGCGCTTTTGTGATGACTATGTTGACTACCGACACCTAAAAAACATCACGCGCAAGGACGTATACGCACTGCCCCAAATCCATGACGCCTTGGACAGCTTTCACGGAGCCACATGCTTTTCCTTGATGGGCCTGTAATCCTGATACTGGCAGATTACCTTTGACCCCGTAGATCACCAGAACACTGCGTTCGTCACGCCAGATGGAGTTTACCAATTCAAGGTTATTAGGCCTCTTGGATTTTGTAACGTCCCCGCAACCTACGAGCGGATGATGGATTTTCTCGTTAGGGGCTATAAGTAGTCTACTTGTCCTTGCTATCTCGATGAAGTGATTGCCCTCTCCCCTACTTTTGAGAACTACCTGACCCGCCTGCCGGCCTTTATCGATGTGTTTCCGCGCGTTGGCCTGCAGCTTAACTCCTGTAAGTTGTGATGTTCTGGCGAAAAAGAAGACTGAAGAGACAAGAACAGGAACTGTAGGAAGAGAAAGATGTGGTCTAGATTGATCCCTGTAAATAAATGAGTATATTTTAACTCCTATTCTATATTTGGCGCAGCCGACCATGTGGCTTGAAGTAATGTTAGTAAGCAGAACAGATAGGCAGTCGACCGTGAAGACCTACCAGCTTGATGGCGAAGACCCAGTGCTGCTTCTAGAATCAGCGACTTCTTAGGAACTGCTTTGCATCATCACTGCAAAGAGTCAACTGAGAAAGATTGACCCTTTACTCGTTGACTCGTACCGCACCCTCGTTGAGAACGGTACGGTAGGAATCGATGCTTCTATGCCTGAATTTGAGATTATGTTTCTGCGACATTCAAGGTTAGATTCCAAGACCGAGACTGAGCATACGAATAGCGCCTTGCTGCAACCGCTGCTGCAGCAGCGGACCACGCAGCATGAGCAACAGCAACTGATTTTCTAAGAGCACAGAAACCCCACCGAGAAGAAATTAAGCCTGATAGTTTCAACGGGGCGTCAAATTCCACTAACTTGTGGCTCAAATTTTATGAATACGCATGTGCGCAACACCGCTCGACGTCATTGGACGACAAAGTGTGTAACATCCGCCGTTTTTTATCTGGCAATGCCAAACAATGGCGCGACATGCGAATCGCAAGTCAATGCCGCGATTCATGGCAAAAATGGAAGAACAGTTTTCTTTCTGCTTTTGAGCGAAAACCGGCTGACAGATGGGACGAGGGAAACAGCTTTCAGCCCCAGAGAAGGCGCAGTTATGGATTATTTTTTCGAGAAGAGGCGTTTATTCTACAGTGCCGACACTTGTCTACCGGATTCTGCATTCCTTCCGCTGATAATTGAACGCATGACCAGCGAATCGCAAAGAGAGGTTCATGCACAACGTGCAACCTCCGCGGATGACTTACTTGCTTGCCTAAGCATGTGTCCGGCGTCTGTCTGATTGATGGTCCCATGGAAAGGCATAGTACTCTACAACTGAGCATTGACGCACATGGTGAAACGGTAGAATATCTCAATACCAAGTCCGAGCACTGTGAAACGATGGAAAATGTATGCCTTTTGAAATGAATTCTTTCATTTGTTAAAATGAAGATAACTGAAAAAAGTGTACACTACCTGGTGGATACTTGAGCATCCGTGAGCCTGGTAAATCACGAACTTGTCCAACCGAGCAAGGTGTATGAAGAAAGAATAGTTAGTGCTCAAAGCTATGATGGAAAAACAAGAATGTTACAACACTGGACAGAAGTAGAAGTTAGATTTGGTGGACATCACCTGAAAGTAGGTGCCCTTGTCATGCAAGGTGTTGAATTTGTGTTTATTGTATCTAGACCTGAAACAAAGTGATTGAAGATGAATATTTCTTGGAGAGACAAACTGACCGTTACCGGATCATTTAAACCTAATTTGTATGAAATTGACAAACCACATCGGAGAGTTAGAAATGATGACGAGGCACTCACAAATTTTCTCGAACTTATTTCTGTTGAGACGTACCCGCCAGCAGCAGATGTCCTCGAGGTGCATTTTAAGCTTCGCAACGTCACAGAAGTGCATAAAAAGCCGTACAATCTCTGCCACGAGAAAAAGATCTGGCTAAAGGCCGAACTCAATCAAATGCTAAATGCCGGTATTATAAGGCCTTCAACATCCACTTTTGCGTCACCAATCACCATAGTACCGAAAGACGATGGCTCATTCTGCCTTTGCACAGATTTGGCAGATGAACGGCCAGACTGATTTGTTTCCTTTTCTCATGCCCCGAATACACGCGATCATCAATGAAAATGGTGGATCAGTTTTTTTCTCTTCGGATGAACCTCTGTAAAGGATACTGGCCACTACAAGAGGATTACAAGCAGTACACTGCTTTTGTAACACCTTTCGATGTGTACGAGCACAACCGCTTACTATTCGGTTGGAAGAATTCTAGAGCTTGGTTTCTGAAAATGATGAAATGCATTCTTGCTCAGCTCCTGGGAACTTTTCGTAATGTATATATTGACAGCATCATCATATGCTCGCGTACAAGAGAAGAACTTGACAAACACCTTTCGTGCGCTCTAGAAGCCCTTTGCAAGTCAAAGTTAAAGATTGCCAAGAAGAAGAGTGAATTTTTTGAGACGAATGTTGTCTTTTTAGGAGGAGCTTTTGACGGCAAAACTAAAACAACAAAAGAGGAGTCTGCAGAACGGATGCAGAAGCTCGTCAAGCCATATGACCTACACTCCGTGTTTTCCTTAGACTCGCTGCTCATTTTCGCGCGTTCAGTAAGGGTTGCGCTGCAAAGGCACGATGCTTCACCAAGCTGACGCAAAACGATGTGCCATTTATGTGGAGTGAAGAGTGCGAGAAAGCATACGCGTACCTTGTTGAAACTATATCGTCGAATCCTGTGCGTGTGCTACCTGATTTCAACAAGCCTTTCGAGCAGTTCACAGACGCTTCACACTACGGAGTAGGGGCCATTCTATATCATCATCATCATCATCATCATCATCATCATCATCATCATCATCATGGTTACGCCAACTGCCGGGTAAATGCCTCTCCCATACTTCTCCAACTACCACGGTCATATAATAATTGTGGCCATGTTGTCCCTGCAAACTTCTTAATCTCTTCCGCCCACCTAACTTTCTGCCGCCCCTGCTACGCTTCCCGTCCTTTGGAATCGAGTGCGTAAACCTTAATAACCATGGGTTATCTTCCCTCCTCATTACATGGCCTGCTCAAGACCATTTCTTTTTCTTGATTTCAACTATGATGTCATTAACTCGCATTTGTTCCCTCACCCAATCTCCTCTCTTCTTGTCCCTTAACGTTACACCCATCATTCTTCTTTCCATAGCTCGTTGCGTCGTCCTCAATTTAAGTTGAACCCTTTTTGTAAGCCTCCAGGTTGCTGCCCCGTACGTGACTACTGGTAAGACACAGCTGTTATACACTTTTCTCTTGAGGGATAATGGTAACCTGCTGTTCATGATCTGAGAATGACTGCCAAACGCACTCAGCCCATTTTTATGCTTCTGATAATTTCAGTCTCATGATCCCTGTCCGCCGTCACTACTTGCCCTAACTAGCTGTATTCCCTTACCACTTCCAGTGCCTCGCTGGCTATCGTAAACTGCTGTTCTCTTCTGAGACTGCTAAACATTATTTTAGTGTTCTACAGACTAATTTCAGAACCACCCTTCTGCTTTGCCTCTCCAGGTCAGTGAGCATGCATTGCAATTGGTACCCTGAGTTACTATATCAACAAGACACAAAGGAACAGCAAGGAAACCAGCTCAACCTGATTTGCTACTAGTCTTCTACGTTTTGAATAGCTCAAGAAAATTATACGACCTCGAGCCTCTGGAAACGCTGCCAGTCGAAGTTACAACACGTGAAGGGCACCCCATTCCGAGGGTGAACTCCATCAAAATTTTAGGACTTCTAATCAACGCCAAAGGCTGTAATGCAGAAGCTCTGAACAAGCTGAGCGTGCAGGCGAAAAATATACTAAGACTCATAACTAGAATAGCAAGCAAAAAGGGGGGGGGACTCAAGGAGGACAACCTACTCAGGGTCTTCCAAGCTTTCTTCATCAGTCACATTACTTACACGGCACCGTACCTCAAGTGGAGCAAAATTGAAAAGAACAAACTCGACACACTCATCAGGTCCGGCGTCAAAAGAATACTCGGTATTCCACAATCCGCTAGCACATTAAAACTACTTGAACTCGGAGTTCACAATACCACAGACGAATTAATTGAAGCACAGTTTATTGCACAGATCTCCAGGCTTTCGTCAACTAAGCAGGGAATCAAAATTCTTGATGAAGCTGGTCAACTCCCTATACAGGCACCGCTCAACCGACACCTCCTGTCTAAATTAGCCCGTGAAGGTATAAAGGTTAAGCCCGTGCCGAGGAACATCCACCCAATATATAACGAAGGTCGCAGAAGAGCGCGGGCTAGAGTCATCCTTCGACGAATAGATCCTTAGGGGGCAGATGCATTCTTCGTTGACGCCGCCAAATATGGCAGCGAAGACAGGTTTGCAATCACGGTCGTTAACGCGCGCGGAACACTTATCAGCGCCGCATCAATCTACGCCAAACACGCGAACTAGGCGGAGGAAACCGCGATAGCCTTGGCTCTTCAAGCCGCAAAAGGCCTGGCATCCATTTTCTCCGACTCGCGCACGGCGGTCAGGGCTTTCTCGTCCGCTCTAGTTTGTAAACACGCAGCCGCCATCGTTAACAGATGCTTTCGTATTAATACGCGAGAAGAAACTGCAGGTCATACCATAGCATGGTTCCCGGCCCACATGGACGATGCAACTAACCGAGCGGGTTGCAACCCTAACGAGCGAGCCAACTGCCTGGCGCGTGGATTCACGAACCGCGCCAGAGCTAGCAGTCCGGCTCTCCCGCAGGATTGCCCGTTCAAAGATATAATTACAACCTTTCACGAAATTACGTCACATTACAGACACAGCAGGAGAAAATTCCCTCCCCCCAGTCCGAAACTGAACAGGGCTCAGGCTGTTACTTTCAGGCTTTTACAGACGAGATCGTACCTCACACCGAGAGCGCTTAGTTGGATACACCCGAAGTTTCCGCAATCGTGCTCCAAATGCGGTCACGCGTGCTGCTCCTTCGACCACATGCTCTGGCTGTGCCCTTACAACGCGGGCTCCGACTTTCATAACAAGTCTAAGTGGGACGCCTTGCTCAAGGGCTCGGATTTCCCAAGCCAACTACAGGCCGTCCAGAGGGCCGGCGACGTGGCGGAGAGCCACCATCTCCCCGTCCTGTCGTGGGTGGAGCCACTAAGTTGATCGGGCAGCCTTCGGTTCCCCCCAATCAAGTTCCTCAGGACACTCTAATAAAGTTCTTGTCACTGTCACTGTCACTACAGAAAAAGAGGCTCTAGCTGTTGTTATCGCACTCCGGTATTTCAGAAGCCACATAGACGGTCGTCATTTCCGGCTTTTCACTGACAACCGAACCTTAACCTACCTCTCGGGATTAATCCAGCCTAAGGGCAGGGTGGCGCGTTGGATCAGTGAAATACAACAGCTCACTTTCGGTGTAAGCCATCGACCTGGTGATAAGCTCCGTGATGCAGATGCTCTTTCCAGGCTTCATATCACGGAGGTGGGAACATCTAATCATGCACACGTTTACGCTTGTGGGAAGGCACCGAAGTGTCGACTTGAGATAATGGCAAATCCTGCGTGCCAGGAACTTTGGTGAAAAACGTTTTGAAGTTTTACCACGACAGGCCAAAGTCAGGAGGCATGTTGGATTCTGGAAAGCTTATTGGAAGATAAACAGTCGATTAACATGGAAAAATAGGGAAGATATGAAGAACTACCTGCAAACCTAATTCACTTTAAGAAAGCTAAGTATTGTTCGTGTTTGGATCAAATGGTCATCGCTAATCATTCCCAAGTACCTTTTGAAATAATTAATCTAGATTTTGCCGAAATAAAAAAGTGAGGTGACTGAGTCAGTAAGACTGAAGCATTCCTTGTCGCAACAGATGAATGCGCACGCATGGCAGCTGCAAAGCCAGGAAAGGAAGACGCCAATTCTGTTTTGTTGTTGCTTGAGCGAAATATGTTCAAGAAGACCAGGGTTGTGGTGTCCGACAACGGGCCAGCTTTCCGCAGTAAGAAGCTTTGAGAATGGACCTGTGATAGAGGAATTGCCCTGAGATTTGACGCACCCTACCATCCAGAAGGAAATGGCCTAGCTGAGAGGCTCATTCGCAACTTGAAAACACTCATGGTAATTTAGCATTATTTCCATGAAGCATGGAAGTGTGCGTTGGAAGCGGCAATCAGGCACCACAACAATTCTCATACCATGGGATAAGGATGCAAGCTTAACTTTGCTGCATCAGGCGAAGCAACTTGGCTACCGGCAGACTACGACCTTGGAATTGTTGGAAAAGCAGGTCTACAGGAAAGGCGCAAAACGGAAGAGGAGCTTACCCGCTACAGATCAACCATGAAGAGACACTACGATCTGCGACATAGCTCAAAGATGCCTGTAATAGAGCCTGGAGGTACAGTTTTTGTCCGAAGGAGTTTAAGTGGACCGAAGTCAAGATTTTCTGGGCCCTACGCAGTGATAAAGACCATCAAGCAACAATGCATTTTGAAATCGCTATACTAAATGGGACCGGAAGAAAAAAAAAACTCAAATAGCAACAGTGGGAAATCTCATACCCTATCATCCCAGGAGGAATGAAAACCAGTCACGGACGATGTGACATTCTGGCGAAGAAGAAGACTGAAGAGGCAAGAACAGGAAGTGGAGGAGAGGAAAGAAGTGGTCAAGATGGATCCCTGTAAATGTATGAGTGTATTTCAACTCGTCTTTTATATCAGTGTCACTTCACTCGACGTCACACCACCATTCTCGATGACCTAGATAGTGCTAGGGGTTTTACACCTGACCAAAACAAAGTGCGCGCCATCCAAGACTTTTCTGTTCCTCGCTTAGTAAGAGATGTGCGGAGCATTATTCGCTTATGCTCGTGCTTCGCCGCTTTGTCGGGAATTTCTTCGAAATTTCCCAGCCACTTACTAATCTATACATGAAGGGCGTCCCTTTTTATTGAGGTCAGGAGCAAGCTACCGCATTCATCACTCTGGTCGGTTTACTTACATCACCGCCCATGTTGGCGCTTTTTGACCCGTCGGTCCCTACAGAAGTTCGCATGGGCGCTAGTGGCTACGGCTTAGGTACAGTACTCGCCCAACGCAAGCGCGACCAGGAACGTATGATTGCCTACGCCAGCCAGCTTCTCTCGACGCGGGAGCGTAATTTTTTCGATAACTGAGCGCGAGAGCCTCGCTTTTGTCTGGGTTGTGGCAAAATTCTGCCCATAATTATATGGCCGCACGTTTTCTGTCGTCATAGACCATCACACCCTGTGCTGGCTCTTGTGACTGAAGAATCCTACAGGAAGGCTTCGTCACTAGACATTAAGCTCCAGGAGTATACCTTAAACGTGCTCTACAAGTCTGGCCGGATGCACCAAAATGGTGACAGTTTATCACGCTACCTTGTCGAGCCTCCCGATAACGCCGAGTGTGATAATGATGACTTCTGCATGACAGTTTCAGATCTGGAGAACACCTGCGCTGAACAGAAAATAATCGACATGCTATGATCTATAATCGACCATCTCCATTCTCGCTAGCACGATCCATCGCCCCACCTGTTTGAGCTTCACGACGTTTCTTTACTACTGTCGTAGTACCTCTCCCGATGACCCGGAGAGTCTGCTCGCTCTCCCCGAGCAACATCGTGCAATTGTTCTCAAAGAATTCCAGGATGCCCGAGTCGGTGGCCATATTGGAGTATCCCGCACATAGGACCGCGTGCGACGACGGTTTTTTATGGCTTGGTCGGTTGCTGCATGTGACTTTTGTCAGCGGCATAAACCGCACTCGGCGCTGTCTGCAGGCTTCCTGGAGCACACTGACCTACCCAAGCAGCCATTCACCGCATAGGTCTTGATTTCCTCGGTACATGATCCACGCCTACTTCAGGAAACAAGTGGGTAGCACTTGCGATCGATTATGCTACTCAGTATGCCATTACGCGAGCTTTGCCGACTAGTTGCACCACTGACATCGCCGATTTCTTACTTCATGACGTTATCCGCCATCATGGTACCCCAGTGAAATTGCTCCCTCACCAAGGCCGCAACTTCCTGACCCAAGTCATCAGTGACCTCCTTCATTTGCTGTTCTGTGGATCGCAAGTTCTATACTGCGTACCACCCCCAGACCTGAAGCGCACCGTGACCGATATGCAGGCGATGTACGTGTCTGACAATCAACGCGACTGGGACTGCACTTCGGCATATCTGACGTTCGCGTACAACTCATCCCATTACGACACCGCCAGTCTTTCGCCAGTTAATCCACTCTTTGGCCATCCCCTAGCATTGTCTTTCGGCACGCTACTACCTGCTCTTGTGCAACATAGTATAGGCGCCGACTACGGGGGGGGGGGGGGAGGGGCTCCTATGCCCGAGCCCCACCCCTGGGTGATGCAGAACCTCCCCCCTATCCCCACACACCTAAAGTGTCATTACCAGAGCTTTGTCACCTACATCACTTCAGGTTTCTTTTGACTTTCCTCAACCTTTTCACTTGAAATTTTACTGGGCCTAATAGCTTACTGCATCATTGTTGGCGCGGACGTGTACGGCTTTTAATTCATACTTTCGCTGTATTTCTTCAAATCCGGACAGTAGAAGGACACGCGCATTAGAAGCACCATCGGCTGCTGCCTCATCCGTATTTTCTCACTTCAACATTGTTTTAAATTCCGCTGCACACACCACCATGCACATGCACGATATATTTAAATATACACACATGACAAAGTTTATTGTATTTCTGAACGAGATAGAGGTAGCCAATAAAAAATGATTTCTAGAGGTATGGTTAGCCTATGCATAGAGAATGAACATGTTGCTCTATGTCCACCACGCTTCAAATTGCTTTGACAATGAAAAAAACCTGCAGACTTGAGTGACCCCTTCGGCAGAGTCTTTTATCAATGGCGTGTGAAATGTGTGTCACAGTATTCCTTCTCTTTCCAGTAAGCAATGCTAACGACCCATGAAAAATAACGTTTCTAATAATTTACAACGTTTATTAGGGATGGAAACATCGTCAGTGACATGCAAAAGTCACAAATATTTACAAGGTGTCCCAATTAGTTATCATGCATCCATATTAAAAAAAATAGAGCAATGCGTTACTCGAAGAAAACCTACTGCATATTGTTTACAGTACGTGGAGTAGCTGTCGGCAATTTTTTTGTTACTGAGATGAAATTAGGCAATTCGAATTAAACATTTACCTCTAGACGAACTATCCCAATAAAAGTGTCAATGAGGAATTTGAAGGCACAGCCAATGGATATCTAACTTCGGTATTTTCAGTAACGTAAAATTGCGTACAAATTTTTTCCTACTGGTAAAGACCGCGAAATATGGAGAATTCCACGTGACTGCGCTCCCACCCGCATCATAAAGCAAAGCCCTCGAACAGGCTCATTCTGATTTAGCCAGAGCGAGATAAAGAAAATAAAACAGTATCACCGCCCAAGCACTCCGCACAGATGGTGAACAAGGGAAAAGCTGAAACGTGCGGCCACAGTGTTTATGATTGGGTTAATCCCGACGCTTAATTTAACGACGGCTTCGTAGGCTGGCGAATCGTCGGTATGCAGTTGCTGCTAGCGCTGGGCTGCACGAGCCTGTTCTTGCGCCCGGGCTGCGGCATCGTGACGGGGTAGAGCTCGTTCCCCCTTCTGCACGCGACGTTGTTGATCGAAACCTGCCTGCTCCTCAGGAGTACGTACGACGCGTGGCCTACCATTTCGGAGCCGGAGAGAAACTGCTGCGTTCCCGCTCTCCTGCGATGGAGTGCAACGACTTCACTACTGGCGCAGCCCATCGCGCCCCGCTCTTTCGCTTTTCTTTTTCGTGCAGTCGCACTGGGTCGCTAAAAAGTTTTCGACCTACAGGCGACAGATGGACAGACAGACGAATCAGCTAGCCATATAGAGCTTCGCTACCCGCCGTGGTTGCTCAGTGGCTAGGGTGTTGGGCTGCTGAGCACGAGGTCGTGGGATTGAATCCCGGCCACGACGGTTGCATTGCGATGGGTGCGAAATGCGAAAATACCCGTCTGCTTAGATTTAGGTGCACTTTAAAAACCCCTGGTGGTCAAAATATCAGGAGTCCTCCACTACGGCGTGCCTCATAATCAGAAAGTGGTTTTGGCACGTAAAACGCCATAATTAAATTAGAGCTTCGGTGTAAAACGTCGTGATCGCGCCAGTGCCTTATCTGCCACACCTCGGCCGAAGTAACACGTCCTGTTTTGTGTTACTTGTAAACAAGCTGTGGCAGGTGTTGTCTTAGCTTACATAAAGTGCACGGATGATTCTTGGTTTAGTCACAAAACTTAGCACGGCAAAAGTGAATCGACAACGTCAGTACAAATGTCTAAAGGTGCGTTTTGTTTCGTTCTAGTCGCCATGTCTTTGTCCAATGAGCAGAAGGTAAGCATGATCCTTGCCGTTTGATCTGCAAATGGCAACCACAAGAAGGCTGCAAATATATATATGATGGTGCAGCGGCGGCGTAGAGGTAGAACACCCGCGTCGCGGGCAGAGGTCCGTGGTTCGAATCCCGGTGCCGCGCAATTTTCCACCGGATTAAAAAAAAAATCCCCGTGTTGATAAAATTGCATAAACAGGCATGGAGTGTGGCCTGATCCCGGTGACCAGAATAGGTAACGCACTCCCTCACTACAGCAGGATTGGCCACCCTGGTGCAGTACTTGGCCACAACCTCCTATTTGAATACAACAATCAAACCCTGTCCCTCTGTCCCAAGCAGCTGCGAAGCAACTGATCACGGCGGCGGTCAGACCTGCGACGCAGCAGATGGTGCTAAGAATCCCTGGCTCCGGACAGGCCGCCATTGGAATATATGAACCTGGCAACGTTTAACGCTAGAACGTTATCTAGTGAGGCGAGTCTAACAGTGCTATTGTAGGAATTAGAGGGCAGTAATTGGGATATAATAGGGCTCAGTGAAGTTAGGAAGCCGAAAGAAGCATATACAGTGCTAAAAAGCGTGACGTCCTGTGCTACCGGGGTTTAGCGGAGAGACGAGAACTAGGAGTCGGATTCCTGATTAATAAGAATATAGCTGGTAACATACAGGAACTCTACAGTATTAACGAGAGGGTGGCAGGTCTTGTTGTGAAACTTAATAAGAGGTACAAAATCAAGGTTGTACAGGTCTACGCCCCCTACATCCAGTCACGATGACCAGGAAGCCGAAAGCTTCTATGAAGACGTGAAATCGGCGATGGGTAGAGTGAAAACAAAATACATTATACTGATGGGCGACTTCAATGCCAAGGTAGGCAAGAAGCAGGCTGGAGAAAAGGCAGTGGGGGAATATGGCATAGGCACCAGGAATAGCAGGGGAGAGTTATTAGTAGAGTTTGCGGAACAGAATAATATGCGGATAATGAATACATTCATCCGCAAGCGGTATAGCCGAAAGTGGACGTGGAGGAGCCCGAACGGCGAGACTTGAAATGAAATAGACCTCATACTCTGCGCTAACCCTGGCATCAAACAAGATGTGGACGTGCTCAGCAAGGCCCGCTGCACTGACCATAGGATGTTAAGAACTCGAATTAGCCTACACCTGAGGAGGGAACGGAAGAAACTGGTATATAAGAAGCCGATCAATGAGTTAGCCGTAAGAGGGAAAATAGAGGAATTCCAGATAAAGCTACAGAACAGGTATTCGGCTTTAACTCAGGAAGAGGATCTTAGTGCCGCAGCAATTAACGACAATCTTATGGGCATCATTAAGGAGCGTGCAATGGAAGTTGGTGGTGACTTCGTTAGACAGGATACCATTAAAAATTGGGGATAAAAGTTAATGGCGAATACATTAGTAACTTGCGATTCGCTGATGATATTGCCTTGCTTAGTAACCCAGGGGACCAATTGCAATGCATGCTCACTGATCTGGAGAGGCAAAGCAGAAGAGTGGGTCTAAAAATTAATCTGCAGAAGACTAAAGTAATGTTTGACAGTCTCAGAAGAGAGCAGCAATTTACAATAGGTAGCGAGGCGCTGGATGTGGTAAGGCAATACATCGACGTAGGGCAGTTAGTGACGGTAGATCCGGATCATGCGACGGAAATAATCAGAATAAGAATGGGCTGGGGTGCGTTTGGCAGGCATTCTCAGATCATGAACAGCAGCAATATATATATATATATATATATATATATATATATATATATATATATATATATATATATATATATATATATATATATATATATATATATAGTAATGAATACGCAAGGCGCGGACAACAAGAGAGAAGAGAAGACGAAGAGAACGAGGAGTTTGAGAGGCCGGGCTGCGCTACGATCACGCTACGATCATCTTCTGTACATAAACCCATTTCTTCGCAACTCTTCGTAACAATTGTGGTGGAAGGTGCTGGATAATCGACACCCGAAGACGGAGGCTGAAGCACAAATTCTTCGACGGAGCCGTCGCCTTGATGGACTCCCACCGAATCCACCGGAGCTGAATATGTCCCATGACGCAGACGAACAACGGCCCATTCCAAGTGCTGCCCCGGCAAGTTCTGTTCTGCAACTGAGAGATGCGCGTCCTTTCGCCGGAAGATCGGACGAAGACGTCGAGGAATGGCTCATCCATTATCAGCGGGTGAGTGCCGCCAACAAGTGGAACAGCGCTTCTCAGCTTTCGAACGTCGTGTTCTTTCTAACGGATACTGCGTTGTTGTGGTTCGACAACCACGAGGAAACCTTCACAACATGGGGAAGTGTTTTGGAAACCAAAGAGCGATTCGGTGACTCTGCGACGAAAAAGAAAAGGGCAGAATAGACGCTACTGCAACGTGCGCAAGTGCCAGGCGAAACCTGCACGACCTACATTGAGGCAGTAAAAAACTGTGTAGGATGATGGACTCTGGATGTCCGAGGACGAGGACGACAATGTCGTGCACATCCTAAAAGGAATTGCCGAGGATGTTCACAATTTCCTCATCGTAAAAGACAACCTGGCTTCCGTCAACCTGGCTTCCGCTGACATCATTCGGCACTGTCGTACTTTCGAGCAACTAAAGGCGAGGCACAAAATGCCGAGGTTTGGCAGGCTAGCCAATTAAACGAAAGGTTGCAAGCGTGGACAGCAACCAGCCCCTTGATGTTGCATCAACGATCCGACAAATAGTTCGGGAAGAACTGAGCCTGCACGCGCAAGTGACACATCCAGGCACTCTTAGCTTCCGCCTACCACCCGATTTTGAGCCAAACGTGGCATCCTTCTCCCTGTATCCTGCGGCAAGGGGCACTGATGATTATGAGCTCGCGCCCCGACAGCAGCCATGTCCCTAAGAGAGAGGCCCTACTTATGACGCTCGGCCACAAAGAGAGCAGCCGCGTTTTTACCCCCGAGGCCCTGTGAATTCCGTCAGGCCGCGACAAGGACAGCACCGACCCTACTATCACGACGCGACTTATGAAAGATATAATGGATTTCAGCAAACAGCAGAGACACCTTATTCACATGACCACGAACTTTCTCGCCGCCTGCAGCCGTCTACCATTCGTTTCGAGGAAGACGCTCTGAACCGCGACCCTCCCGTGTGCTACAACTGCGGTTCTACAGTCCATATAGCTCGGTATTGTCGCCAAGCCCGTCAATCACGTAGGACAACGTCGATGTTCTCGCCACCCAGAACCCGTACTTTATATGACTTGCGGACGACCGATTTGCTTCCAAGGGATCACTTCTCACACGAGACCAGACGCAGCGATGCGCCAGCATCTGAGCGGAGTTTGACGCCACCAAATAGCCGTCCCCGTCGCTCTCCGTCCCCTTGGCGCCGTTTTTCCTCACCCCCGCCGGGAAACTAGCATCCGCGGCCAATTGAGGTGTGATAGCCGGACGGTCTTTGCAAGAAATACCACTGCTTGTTGTGATGTACAAAAAGAAAGTGAATGTCCCGATTGACGGAATACCGACCATGGCGTTAGTTGATACTGGGGCGACTGTGTCTGTGATGAGCCTCGCATTCAAAAACCGTCTAGGTCATAAAGTTATGTTTTCTTGGAACGACGGTATTACCTTTCGTGGAGTAGGCGGCGAGTGGCTTCATCCCCTTGGTGTTTGTGGTGTGAGTGTTTTGTTGGCTGGCAAAGTGTTTGTGTCGGAATTCCTTGTTCTTTCTCGTTGTTCGCACGATGTTATTCTTGGTATTGATTTTCTTGAACAGTGCGGCGCTTCCGTGGACTGTGGTTGTGGCGAAATATCACTGAACAAGTTATTTATATCAGCACATTCCGAACAAAGCTCGGGTGGTGGAGACAGGGGCACAGACACACTCAGTGTTCTTGATGAAGTGATTGCACCATCGTGGTGCCTGACGCCCGTTCGTGTTTCGGCAACTACTGTTGATGCTGATTGTGCTGATCTTGTAGTTAGGCCTCTCCGCATAAACTGTGCTACAAAGATATACTTGTGCTCTGCTATGTCGTGTGCACGACGAAAGGGGTCGTCACATTGTGGGCGCTGAACTGTTCCGCCACGCCGGTTGTCCTTCCTCGCGGTATGAAAATCGCTCTCTTCGATAAAGCCGCATGTAGCTAAATAGCGGCAATAACTACGGACGTCTCTACAGCTTGATCTCCTTGCGATAATCGCCATTCTGAAGAGCTAATGCTTGGCATGATCAGCAAGGCTCTCGGTACATCGGAACGGCAAGCACTAGTACAGGTCCTTGCCAGGCATGAGGGTGCAGTCGACTTCGCGCATGGAGATGCATCCCTTCATTTATCGTCGTCCCGCGCTCGTCACAGAATACATACCGGCTCAGCACACCCGATCCGCCAGAAGCCCTACCGAGTGTCATCGACCGAGCGGAGAGTTATTGCAGAGCAAGTCAAGGAGATGATGAACAAAGGTGTCGTTCAAGAGTCGTCTAGTCCATGGGCAGCCCCAGTAATCCTGGTCCGAAAAAAAGATGGCTCCTGGAGATTTTGCGTGGATTACAGACATCTAAACGCAGTGAAGAAGAAGGATGTCTATACACTACCGCGAATCGATGACATCATTGATTGCTTACGCGCTGCTTCTTACGTCTCAACACTTGATTTGCGATCGGGCTATCGGCAAATACCTATGGACCCTGCCGACAAGGAAAAGACTGTTTTTGTGACTCCAGATGGCCTATTCAAATTTAATGTTATGCCTTTTGGCCTTTGCAATGCTCCTGCCAGCTTTGAAAGATTCATGGACACAGTACTACGTGGTCTAAGGTGGGAGATGTGTATGTGTTACCTCGTTGATAACATCATTATGAAGAACATAACGAATGCCTTCGCCTCGTTCTGGACTGCATTGAGAAAGCTCGACTGGTTCTAAACTCAAAAAAGTGTCGGTTCGGCGAACGTCAAACACTGGTCCTGGGACACTTAGTCGACAAGGATGGCGTCAGACCCGATCCTCGTAAGATTGAAGCGGCGAGCTCCTTCAAACCACCGCAGTCAGCACGAGAACTTCGCTCATTCATTGGCCTATGCTCGTACTTTCGGCGTTTTGTTCCCCGGTTTGCCGACATCGTTTACCCATTGATAAGTATTTTGCGACAAAATGCATCGTTCAATTGGACACCAGAGTGTGACGCATCATTCTCTCAGCTGAAGTTTATACTAACGTCAGCACCTCTGTTGCGTCACTTCTATCCATCTTGCCCGACTGAAGTTCACACTGATGGTGGAATCGGGATAGGAGCGCTGCTTGTACAACGTCACAGTGGCGCAGAACATGTCGCATTTGCCAGCCGTTGCCTGAGCAAATCTGAACGCAATTATACGGTTACGGACCAGGAATGCCCGGCAGCCGTTTCTGCCATACAAAAGTTTCGGTGTTATCTTTACGGTAGACCATTCAAGGTTATCACCGACCATCATTCTTGGTGCTGGTTGGTCGGTTTGCGTGATCCCTCTGGTCGCCTCGCACGTTGGGCGCTGCGCCTCCAGGAATACGACTTTGTGGTGTCGTACAAGAGTGGCCGTCGTCACGCTGATGCAGAATGCCTCTCTCGGATTCCTCTTGCGGCTACCGACTGCGATGCTGAGAATTTTGACGACTGTCTCGCGGCTGTTACTTCTACATTCCCTGACGCGGCAGACTTTCAGCGAGAACAACGGAATGATGTTACCCTCGATCCGCTTTTTGTCGCCGCCCGTACTTCTAAAAGCAGCGGTCGCTTTACTGTCCGTGATAAATTGCTCTACAAAACTAATTATTCCGGGCATGGAGCGCGTTTTCTGCTTGTTGTCCCCGAGAGTCTCCGCTCCGGCGTTCTACGCGCCATGCACGACGATGTGACAGCCGGCCATTTCGGCTTCGTACAAGCGCGGCGCCGCACGCAGGAGCGCTTTTACTGGCCGAAGATGTACGAAACAACCAAGCGCTATGTCGCTAGTTGTGAAACGTGCCAATGTCACAAGCGACCGACCACCGCCGCCCCGGGTCCCCTGCGGCCATTGACACCACCAAGTACGCCGTTCGAGCAAGTAGGCATTGACCTTTTGGGTCCATTCCCGTTATCTAACAATAAGAACCGTTGGATAATTGTCTGTGTAGACCATCTTACGCGGTATGCAGAAACTGCAGCCATACCGTCTTCCACTGCTGCTTGCGTGGCGGTCTTCCTGCTGCGTTCCGTGGTCCTTCGTCATGGCCCATCACTTGTCATCATCAGCGACCGTGGTCGCCAGTTCACTGCTGATGCCATTGAAGAGTTACTTCGTTTGCGCACTTCCCAGTTCCGTCATTCCAAGCCATATCATCCACAGACCAATGGCGTCGTTGAAAGGACGAACAGAACGCTGACCAACATGCTTGCCATGTACGTCTCCTCCAATCATAAGAACTGGGATGACGTGCTTCCGTTCATCACTTACGCATACAACACGGCGAAACACAAAACCACGAACTACAGCTTATTGCATATCCTGCATGCAAGGCTACCGCAAAGTCTTCTGGACAATTTCTTACCCTTCGTACTGCACAGTGACGATTCTGTATCGAAGACATTGTGTCTCGCCGAAGAAGCCCGTCGAATAGCTAGTCTTCGTACTCTGGCCTCGCAAAGTCGCTCGAAAGAGAGATACGACGACCGTCACGTACAAGTATCGTTGGAAAAAGGTGACTTGGTCCTTCTTTGGACACCGCAACGCAAGCGTGGATTGTGCGAAAAGTTCTTGTCACAATATTCAGGCCCATTTGTAGTTGTGGACCACCTGAGCGAACTCACTTACGTCATAGCTCACCTCCTGTGCAATGGTCGGCGATCAAGCGGAACTCAGCTGACTCATATTGCTCGCCTGAAGCCTTTCTACCCTTCTTGTCCATCCTGACTCGCCCCACGGGCTTCGTCAGCTCGCGGGGAAATGTAACGGATACGAAAGGCGCGGACAAGAAGAGAAGAGGAAGAGAACGAGGCTTTTGAGAGGCCGGGCTGCGCTACGATCGCGCTGCGATCATCGTCCATCTCCTGTAAATAAAACCATTTCTTCGCAACTCATCGTAATAATATATATATATATATATATATATATATACACGTCAGTCATGTAAGTGTGACAGTTGACCAAATGGATCCAATAGCATCAGAAATTATGAAAAACCTGCGACAAACTGGCAGCTTCAAGAGACAACGGCGGACTCGGTCTTTATGTCCTAACGGACGCACGTATGTTGCAGCCTTTATGGTCTAAACCACCATGCTATCGTGCGGGACGTGGCCGCCCAGGTAGTAATTTCCAAGTCATCAGTTTGGAGGATTCTAAATGACTGCCTTTCGTCCGTACCACCTTAATCAGCAACAATGCTTAGAACATAGGGACCCGTAGAATCGTCTAGATTTCTGGAATTTGGTCCTCACAAAAGCCGAGTAGTCACCGGACTTATTGAGCAAGATCACGCGCAGAGATGACGCCAATTTTCTCAGAAATGCCTAGGTAAATTTGTAAAATGCACACTATCGGAGAGACTCCAATCTACACTGCGTAAAGCGCAATCTGCACTAGTACCAGTGCTTGCTCAATTTGTTGTTCGAAATTTACGCCGGTGCTATAATTGGTCCCTTCTACATCGACCACACACACTGACTGCACAGCGTTATGTGAACGAAATTCATTAAAGAGTGGTGGATGAGTTTCTCAGCGAAGTCCCCTGTCACGTCTTGCACTTCTATGGCATCAGTAAATGGGTCGCCCGCACACAGCAGCAGCCGAGCACAAAACTGGCTGGATGCGACTTCTCATGTGCAATGGATTGGAAGGCACGTGCCTGTAAATTGGCCAGCTAGGTCACCTGACTTCTCTCCACTGAATTTCTTTCTTTGGGGTAATGTGAAAGATTATGCTTACATGATTGAGACGGACGTCAGATAACTTCAAGGCAAGGATAACGGATGTCTGCCGTAGAATTCCGGCGGCGGTCATCAAGAAAGCCAGTGAAGATGTGATAAAATGGACACAGTACTACGTAGCTGCAAAATGAGGCCCATTCGAACACGTCCTTTAGGCTGGTGCTATAGGCAGCTTAAAAATTCATAGATAATACGAGCGCACTGAAATCTCACAGCTTTTTTTTGTGTGTAGACATCCTGATTGCCAATTCGGCTCATTTAAAAGTGGTATATGTACTTTCTTGAACACATCAGTTCTGGCTTCCCTACACGTTGGTCGCTTCCCGGTCTGCTTACTTCGCTTTTATTCTTATTTTTGAACCTGTTCTTGCAGCACGTGTACATTTTCACGAAAAATAAAAAGGTAACTTCAATTTGGCTTTGGTCCGAAGCAAGCTTATGGCGTGAAATATAGCCTCGCGCGCACTCGTTCGATGCAGTGCGAGCAAAGGCAGCACTTTCAAACATTCTATGCCGATTATACTGCTTTTGGCATTTCATGCGTGGTCAGAGCGGCCCTTTGGACGCGTGGATCAGTCGGCCTTAAGAGACAGATAATAAGTGTGGCGTAGAAATGAGGGGAAGAATAGCTGCGTAATCGCGAATCCTGCGGTTTGTGCTCCTTCCGAACCATTATCAAGGTGATTTGCTGTCTTTGGGTTTGCGACAGGCAGTGCAGTTGCTTTCAATCAGCTTATTTGAGGACAGTGCTTTATGATGTGGGTGGGAGTGCAGTCACGTGGTATTTTTCATGCTTCGTGAGTTTTCTTGCCAGTCGGAAAAAATTGTACGCAATTAGTACGTCACGAAAAGCACCGCAGTTAGATGTCATTTTGTGGTGCTTACAAATGCCTCATTGACACTTTCAAAATTAGGACAAGAGTTATCGAGTTAGACATTTATTGCAATTACCGAATTAAATCTCAGTAACAAAACTACTACTGGCGGCTACTCCGCTGTACTTGATACAATATGCACTAGGTTTTCTTCGAGTAACGTAACTGCTCTTTTTTATGTCATGACTCATGATAGGTGGGGAACACTGTGTAATGTGTGTGTAATGTTACATCAGGCAGCCCTTGTGCCATTGGCTGAAAGAAGAAAGGCTGCCCGGCTACGCTTTTTTCACTCCTTGTATTTTCAAAAACTAGGCATTCAGCCACAGGATTACTTCGAAAGGGACACAACCAGACCCTCACTACATAAACATAGCCATAACATCAAGCCAATATTTGCCCGCACGAATTTCTTCAAACATTCATTTTTCCCTAAAACAATATCCGACTGGAATTCCCTGCCTCATGACTCACCTCTCCTTTCTTCAACTTCTTGAGAGCCTGTATATAAGTATCTGTGTATAGTTAGAAATGATGATTACTTATTAACTGTGCGTGCTGTGCTTTTTTTGTCTATGTACCTGTGTTTGGGGCACGCACTCTCACAAATTGTATTTGCTTTGTAACCTTGTTTAGTTTTGTTATTATATTTTCTGGATGTAAATTATAACTTCCCAATTGTTGCTGATCCTAAGGCATAGTGCTTACTAACAAATGTATGTACCCTCTCCTGCTTGGACCGATCCGGTCTGCAGTACTTTGTAAATAAATAAATAAATAAAATAAAATAAATTCCCACAGTAACCGAAATGAGGTCAAGCCGGATTCACACGAAATGAGAATCAACAACAGTTATGCTCAGCAGCACTTATACTCGGGCTCGCACAAAAATATATTTGGAGAGAGAGTGTGAGAGAGGCTGCAGTTTCGCCGGAAAGGCGAAGCAGCATTAGCGATAGCCGAGTATGCGACAATTACACGAAGGAAGATTACAGTATCGAGAGGATTCCGGCTGCGAAAGTGAACTGCCTCCTACTATGAGGTCTTGTATATATTGAAATGGGGTTTATTGTAGCTCGTTCGAGGGATCGCAGGTAGCTCTAGATCACGAGTCCTAGCGCTTCGCATCAACAACCCGCGCTCGTGTCTCACGCCGCAGCGGTGGCAGTCCGCACAGCGCCACATGCATATTACCCACTACAACTACAGTGCCACATGCATATTACCCACTACAACTTCCCCCGGGGCGAAGAGAAGCAATCCTGGCGACCTAAGGCGATGATACAATAAGGGGGTCGTGGTACGGCTTCAGGCGGCTGACGTGAACAGTCTCGCGGCCACGGCGGCGTTTGTCCGAAGATGGCGTCACCGGTTCGACCACATAATTTACAGGCGAAGTAATCGGAGCAAGCTTTGGGCTAAGGCCTGGAGCTTGGAAGGGCAGCCGAAGCCAGACGTGAGAGTCCACGGCGAAGGACTGTGTGGGCTCATCGTTGTCGTGGCGATCTTTGTGGATTCCTTGGGTATCCGACGTGAACGAGCGATCCAGTTGGCGGCACTCTTCAGCATGGCGAGCAACTTCGGAAAGAGGGGTGAATTCAGAGGCATCCGGGTGATATGGTAGTACGGTGTCGAGGGTAGTGGATGGTTCACGCCCATAAAGAAGGAAAAATGGTGAGAAGCCTGTGGTAGCGTGAACAGCGGTATTGTATGCGTACGTCACAAAAGGGAGGACATCGTCCCAATTGGAATGATCCGACGCAACATACATGGTGAGCATGTCCCCAAGGGTGCGGTTGAATCGTTCCGTTAGACCGTTAGTTTGTGGGTGATACGCCGTAGTGGTGCGGTGAATAGTGCGGCACGCGGCGAGTAGCTAATTAATAACTTCGGACAAGAAGCCACGGCCTCGGTCACTGAGCGGTTCTCGCGGTGCGCCGTGCCGTAAGACGAAATGCCGTAAGATGAATGCGGCGACGTCGCGAGCAACAGCCGAAGCAAGTGCAGCAGTTTCAGCATATCTTGTCAGGTGGTCTACTGCGACAATTATCCAACGATTTCCGGTAGCACTGCATGGAAGAGGCCCATAAAGGTCGATGCCAACCCGATCAAAAGGACGTGCAGGACACGGTAAAGGTTGCAGAGGGCCTGTCGTATGAGAAGTCTTGCGTCGCTGACAGGCTGCACATGACCGAATGTATTTGCGGACATAAGAATACATGCCGTGCCAGTAGTACCGCTGGCGGAGCCGCTCGTAGGTTTTCAGGACGCCAGCATGAGCTTGTTGTGGGTCTGCATGGAAATACGTGGATACGTCGGAACGCAAATGGTGAGGGATGACTAGCAGCCATTTGCGACCGTCGGGCTGATAGTTTCGGCGGTACAAGATGGCGTCCCGTAGCACGAAGTGGGTGGCTTGGCGACGAATGGCTCGAGGGCATGTAGACGTTGAAGAACTGCTAAGAATGTTAATGAGAGACACAATCCACGGATCTTTTCTCTGTTCAGAGGGCATGTCAGTAACAGCAAGCGTAGCAACCGGGCACTCTATGGATGAAGGTGGCATTTCGTCGGATCGCATGGGCGCACGGGAGAGCGCATCTGCATCAGAATGTTGGCGCCCGGATCGATAAATGACGCGAATGTCAAATTCTTGGATCCGAAGAGCCCAACGTCCAAGACGCCCCGACGGGTCTTTCAGTGACGCAAGCCAGGAGAGCGCGTGGTGGTCTGTCACAACGTCGAACGGACGGCCATACAAGCAAGGGCGAAATTTGTTTAAGGCCCAAACTATAGCTAAACATTCTTTTTCCGTGACAAAATAATTGGATTCTCCCTTCGTGAGAGCACGACTCGCATATGCAACCACATATTCTGGAAAGCCAGGCTTCCGTTGTGCAAGGACGGCCCCAAGACCAACGCCGCTGGCGTCGGTATGAACTTCAGTCGGTGCACTCAGTTCGTAGTGGCGTAGAACAGGCGGTGAGGTAAGCCGACGACGCAAAGTGGTGAAGGCTTGGTCACATGCCGGAGTCCAGTCGCGAAGGTCACCAGAGCCAGCCAGGAGCTTCGTCAGGGGAGCGATGATGCAGGCAAAATTGCGCACAAAGCGGCGAAAATAAGAGCAAAGACCGACGAAACTGCGGAGCTCTTTCACTGTAGTCGGCCGCGGAAATTCTGGGACAGCACGAAGTTTGTCAGGGTCGGAAAGGACGCCGTCTTTGGACACGACATGGCCAAGTATGATCAGCTGGCGGGCTCCGAAGCGGCACTTTTTCAAGTTGAAGGCCGGCGGTGGTAAGGCAAGTAAGGACTTCGCGCAGACGAGAGAGGTGAGTGGTGAAATCAGGGGAGAAAACTACCACGTCGTCTAAATGACACAAGCACGTCTTCCATTTGAGGCCTCGTACAAGATTGTCCATCATCCTTTCGAATGTCGCGGGTGCATTGCAGAGGCCGAATGGCATTACTGTAAACTCATACAGGCCATCAGGCGTAATAAAAGCTGTCTTCGAGCGGTCGGATTCATCCACTGGCACTTGCCAATAGCCCGATCGCAAGTCCAAAGAAGAAAAGAATTCGGCACCATGAAGACAATCCAGGACGTCATCTATGCGCGGTAGAGGACAGACATCTTTTCGTGTAATCTTGTTGAGGCGACGATAGTCCACACAGAAACGAATCTAGCCATCTTTTTTCTTAATGATTACTACAGGAGATGACCAAGGGCTGCAGGATGGTTTGATAACACCACGTTCAAGCATGTCTTCAACTTGCTCGGCGATGACACGACGCTCGGTGGATGGCACGCGGTACGGACGCTGGCGTAATGGTGCGTGGTGTCCTGTATCAATGTGGTGAGAGACGGTACTGGTGCGGCCTAATGATGCTTGGTTGCAGTCAAAAGAGGCGTGAAAATCATTTAAAACAGTAATAAGCCGCTCACGTTGTGTCGGCTCGAGGTCATCGGCAATAGAGCGACAAAAAACATCCGGTGGTACTCGGTTAGATGGCACATGGGGTGGCAGTGCTGTTACGTTGGCAGTATCCACGTCGACGGGAACAGGGAAATGCACAATAACGTCAGCGTCCACAGTCTGGATGGTACCAATAGTCTCGCCACAGTGCAAAGCCAAAGTGTACGAATTTGGGTTAGAAATCAGTATTTCTGCAGCCCCATGGTGAACCGTGAGGAGGGCGAAAGGCAACAATATAGGCTGGCGGCGAATGAAGACGGCAGCGGGTGTAAACATGACCGTCGCTTCGGCAAGCGATGCGCATGAAAGAGGGACAAATACCGCGCTGTGAGGGGGAAGGTCAGTATCTGAAGCTACACAGATCCTGGTAACATCATGAACTTGAAAGTCGTGAGATGGCAAATCGCACAGAACGGAGAACTGAACCTCAGCACGTGCACAGTCAATGACGGCGTGATGGCGCGACAGAAAATCCCAACCAAGAATCACATCGTGGGAGCAACAAGTTAGCACAAAGAAATCAATCGAATACAAAATGTCTCGAATCAACACCCTGGCACTGCACATAGCGACTGGCTGAACTTGTTGTGCACTGGCTGTTCTAAGCAATAATACCGAAGGCATCATGGTCACTTTCCGTAATTCACGGCAAAGTTTCTCACTAATCACAGATACAGCAGCACCTGTATCGACGAGCGCAAGACATTTGATGCCATCAACAGACACTTCAATAACGTTAGCGGGGGAAAAACGAGGACTTTGATGTTCCGACGATGACGCAGTTCGTGCCTCAGGAACTGCGGAAATCAGTTTTCCGCCTCAGTAGTACTGGCACTGGGCCTACGACGCATGGGTGAGAGTGAGCGCCGACGAGGGGAAGGCGAGCGACGAGTATTGTAGAGCTGTGACTGCGGTGCTGGTATGTCATCAGCAGCGTAGACTTCCGGTGGTGGTCGCTGAGGCATACGGTATGGTCGGAAGCCGGAGCTGGGTGGTCGCGCGGTGCCCACGAAGGCCGGCAAGCGCCGGCGGCAGAAGCGCGCTACATGCCCCGGTGTACCGCAGGCATAGCATATTGGGCGGTTGTCAGGAGTGCGCCAAGGATTTGTGCCTTGCTGCTGTGCGCTGAAAAAGGGAGCGACCTGCTGGCGAGGCGAGGGCGGATGAGAGAACACCGGCTGGAGAGGCGCTGAAGGCGGAGGAGAGAATCCCGGCAGATGAGGCGCCCGTGCAGCGGCTTCAGCATACGTCAGAGGCGCGGCCACGGGAGCCGGCTGACACGGAGGTGGAAGAGCTACGGGCACTTGCTCTTGAATTACCTGTCGGAACGCTGGAGCCAAATATTGAGAAGGCTTCTCCGTGGTCGGTAAAATCGAGAGCTGTCGCGCGACCTCCTCGCGCACAAATTCTTTTATTTGCGTCAGCAAATTGTGTGGTTGTCGCCAATAACCAATGCTGCTAACGAATCTTCCGTAGGCGGTGGGCGCCGAGCTAAATGCGTTGTTTCCGTAGCTCGTCAAAACTTTGGCACAAGTTGATAACTTCGGCCACGGTACGCGGATCCTTCGCTAGCAACATTTGAAATGCGTCCTCATCAATGCCTTTCATAATGTGTTTTATCTTGTCCTGTTCCGCCATTGACGGATTCACGCGCTTACACAGGTCAATGACATCTTCGATGTAACTTGTGAAAGTTTCACCGTGATGTTGCGCACGCCCCCGTAAGCTTCGTTCTGCACGAAGCTTGCGCACAGTGGGGCGCCCGAACACTTCTGTGAAACTTGTCTTGAATCTGCTCCACGTTGTGAAATCGTGTTCGTGGTTTCGGAACCAGAGGTTCGCGACGCCGGTTAAGTAAAACAGCACATTGTGCAACTTCGTGACGTCGTCCCACTTGTTATGCTGGCTCACCCTTTCGTAAGATGACAACCAATCCTCCACGTCATGATCATCGGTGCCGCTAAAGATGGCAGGATCACGCTGGCGCAATGCACCAGAAACGATGACCGTCGGATGCTGTGGTGCACCTTCCTGGGTGGTTTCGTCAGGCATGGTCGCAGCAGTCGGTAGCATCCGGCTTCGGAGTTCCAGTTTTCGAGGTTACCCCGCAGCTCCACCAAATGAAATGGGGTTTATTGTAGCTCGTTCGAGGGATCGCAGGTAGCTCTAGATCACGAGTCCTAGCGCTTCGCATCAACAACCCGCGCTCGTGTCTCGCGCCGCAGCGGTGGCACTCCGCACAGTGCCACATGCATAGTACCCACTACAACTACAGTGACACATGCATATCACCCACTACAATATGTATATACATATACGCATATAACGCTGTCGCTTCGGAGCTCAAATCGTCGAGGTCGCACGAAGTATCTTTAAGCGGAATATATATATATATATATATATATATATATATATATATATATATATATATATATATATATATATTTATATATATATACACTGACACCAAGGACAACGTAGGGGAAATTACTTGTGCTTAACAAATAAAATAAGCAAACGATAAATTAATGGATATTAAAGGGGATGAAAAGACAACTTGCCGTAGGTGGGAACCGAACCCACAACCTTCGCATTTCGGTTCGGTGGGTTCGGCTCCCACCTGCGGCAAGTTGTTTTTTCATCCACTTTAATTTCCATTAATTTATCGTTTGTTTATTTCATTTATTAAGCACAAGTATTTTCCCCTATGTTGTCCTTGGTGTCAGTGTTTGTTGGCTTCTTATGATATGACTGCTAAAAATCGGGCCCCTCGGTTAACCTCCTTTCTTCTCGTTTATATATATATATATATATATATATATATATATATATATATATATATATATATATATATATATATATATATATATATTGTCACGGATCACTTGAGAGAAGAGCTTAGAGCGGAATTTAATCGTGGGAATTAGGACACGCGCTGAGTTCAGGCTTCTTCTCTAGCACATCGCTTGCACACACGAGGTCATCGTCCTCGTCGGCAGCGTGGTTGGGCACAGATGGCGTCGCGGCATTTGCCCCCCTCCAAAAGGAGCATCGTCCCGATGCTCGGCGGGTAGCACCCGCTGTCCAGCCAACGAGAGAGTGTCCATGTCATTCAGAAAAATATGGTTTCATGCGCACCACGTGCAAAGTCTCAGGCAGGTCCTGACGGCGCCTCGAGCAGGATGGGCTGTCAGGAACGACTTCATAGTTGACGTCGCTAAGGCGTCGTAGAACCTTGTATGGTCCGAAGTATCGGCGTAGAAGTTTCTCCGCGATGCGTCGGCGGCGTACTGGAACCCAAACCCAGACTCTGGCTGGGCTGGTAGACGACGCATCGATGGGGTTGATTGTAACGTCGGGCATCACGGTCTTGCTGGCTAGTTATGCGAACGCGCGCGAGCTGTCTTGCTCCTTCGGCGCGCTCTGTAAAATCTACGGTGTCGCTCTCGGAATCGCTGGCATCACGAAGAAGCATAGCATCCAGCATTCTAGTCACTTCTCGACCGTGGAGGAGACTGAATGGCGTTATTCTTGTTGTTTCTTGACGAGTCGTATTATAAGCAAACGTTATGTAGGGTAATATTTGGTCCCAATTCTTGTGTTCCACATCGACATACATGCACAGCACGTCTGCGAGAGTCTTGTTGAGGCGCTCCGTAAGTCCATTGCTTTGCGGGTGATAGGCTGTCGTCATTTTGTGTGCCGTGCCACAGAGGGCGAGTACAGTTCGCAAAACTTCAGCCGTGAACCTGGTTCCCCTGTCGGTTGCGATGACCGCTGAAGCACCGTGCCCCAGGACGACGTTTTCCATGAAGAAAGATGAATCGGCCTCGGCTGCTGTGCTGCTCAGAAGTGCCTTGGTTTCACCATATTTGAGGAAAAAAATAAGAGGTATTGTTCAAGAGAACATGTCCTTAACCTTATCCGAACTGGACATTGAACGCACGCACAGGATCGGTAAGGCTGTACCTGGGAAAATGCGACCAAATATTGTCAAATTCACGCACTACAAGATTAAAGAACGGGTCAAGGGTACAAAAAGCAAGCTAAAGGAGTCCGATTTCTCGATTAGTGAAGATTTTGCGCCGGACACCAGTCATGCACGGAAAAAGCTTGCTGAATTCGCAGAGCAAACTGAGCCTGGTGAACCGTTTAGTCTTAGTTTTAACAAGCTTATACTGAAGAAAAAAATGCTATGCCTACTGCCCCATAACTGATAGCGTTCAAGAAAAAGATGAAAAACGTGTTGTTACTAAATCTGGTCCTTTGTCTCCGAGATAGATCAATGAACATGTGCACCGACCTGCGCAGGCACCTCATAATGTCTTAGCTCTTTTTGCTAATATACGCAGTGTCATTGGCAATCGTGACAGCTTATCTTGCACGGCCGATACTACAGCGGCTGACATCATTGTACTAACAGAAACTCGGCTCAAAGAAATTGTGCATATTAATGAAATGTTTTCAACGGAAAAGTGTTACCGTGTATTTCGCTGTGACCATTCTTTTGGTCGCGGCAGTGGTGTATTAATCGCTGTGTCCGACAATCTAGAATGCTTTGAAGTTTGTGTTGATACCACACTGGAGTTCAAATGTGTACAGGTTACAATTAAGAATAAAGCTCTCTTATTTTGTGCATGCTGCCGCGCACCACCTAGGCCCGTCGGCTTTTCTAACGACCTTCATGATATTCTGAACATAATTCAAACGAAGTTTCCTGATCGTGCTATTTTTATTTTTGGTGACATCAATTTCCCGAACATTAACTGGTCTAGCCCTGCAGTAGACGGTGACGGATCTTCTGAGTCGGCAAGTTTTTCATCCCTCCGCTCCTTCTTCTCGCGAACACAAATGGTTACCCAGCCGACAAGAACGACAGCTACCAGTTCTAACGTATTAGACCTTTTGCTAACGAGCGCCCCAGATTTTGTTTCCGAGGTAAAATACTTGCCAGGATTACGGGATCATTGTTTCCTGCACATCACGTTGAATTTACCGTCACATAAAACGCCAAATAAAACGAAAACCATTTACAATTAGGCTAAAGCAAAATTTTCTTCAAATAATGATGGCCTCCAGCCTTTTCTCGTCGATTTCGTCCTGGCATGTGCCGAACGATCTGTTAAAGACAACTGGTTCATATTAAAAAAAAACTGCATGAATTAATGGAATTGTACGTCCCTCGTAAAATCATCACGACTAATCGCAGGTTCCCATGGTTCACTCTTTTCTTAAAACGCCTCGGGAACAGAAAACAGCGGTTATATGTCAGGGCAAGATCGTCTGGAAAATCGGAGCATTGGTCAGCTCTAAGAGCCGCGGTTAGCACTTATAAAAAGTCGTTAAAGGACGCTAAACAACATTTCTTTAATGTCACACTGCCATCATTTCTTTTAACTGATAGAAAAAAATTATGGAACGTTGTTAATGGGTCAGATGAGCCATCAATCTCTTTCCTGGATTCTCAATTAAATCCCATCCCTAACAGCGAAAGTGTTAATGTACTTAATGAGACTTTTGCTAATGCATTTTCTGTCCCTGTTAGCGCATCACTACCAGACTATACTCCCGATATCATATTTACAACGGATCCCATTCGTTTTGACTTCGAAGGCATTAGAAGTATTGCGAGACAGCTGTTAAGCCTCAACGGTTTATTGCGCCGGTCGCGCGCTGAAGACGATGACGCTGGCAATGATGATGAATATATAAAGATGAAGAAGATGAAGGGTAATATAATGCTCACAGTTTCCTCCGCGCGTGGAAGCGGCCAATCTGGCCGCTAGTTATGGCGGGAAACGCCGTATGAAAGGTTTTAAACGCGAAACATACACAATCTCTGTGGAACGGCAGCGGCCGTCCAAAGGGCGAACAACTGGAGTGACAATATAGTTGACTGAGGAAGTCTATTCCCGAACAATGTAGGGCCCGATAAAACGGGTCTGAAATTTCTCGCACAATACAGAAGCGCGAACTGGGGTCCACAGTAACATTACGTCTCCAGGGTGGAAGGAAACGACAGGGTGAGATGCATCATAGCGAATTTTGCGGTCTTGTAGACTGGCGCCGGTGTTGAGGCGGGCACGTTGGCGACACCGGGCAGTGTGCGAAACGAACTGCTCACACACTGATGTGGACGAAGGCACGGGGACACCGAAGAAAGAAGCGTCGAGGACAGTTAGCGGTTGGCGACCATACACGAGGAAAAAGGGCGAGTATCCCGTAGTGCGTTGGAAGGCCGTGTTGTATGCGAAAGTGACAAATGGTAGAATGACATCCTAATTTGTGTGGTCAGGGTTGATGCACATAGATATCATGTCGGACAGCGTGCGATGAAAGCGCTCTGTGAGACCATTAGTTTGAGGGTGGTAGCTGGAAGTCGTTTTATGGATGGTATTGCACGCACGGAAAACATCGTCAAGAAGTTTAGAGAGAAAGGTCCTGCCGCGGTCACTCAAAAGGACACGTGGGGCTCCGTGCCGTAAAAAGATGGCTCCCAAGAAAAAGGCTGCAACCTCCTGTGCGGATACCGAAGACAGTGCGGCTGTTTCAGCGTACCGTGTCAAGTGGTCTACAGCTATGACGATCCATCGTTTACCGCCAGTGGTTAAGGGCAGCGGTCCGTAGAGGTCGATACCAGCGACCGGGAAAGGAGCTTCAGGACACGGGACAGCTTGGATCAGTCCAGCAGGAGGTGAGGCCAGTCGTTTGCGGTGTTGGCAGAGCGAACAGGAAGCCACGTATTTCGCTACGTTGGTTGCAAGTCCAGGCCAAGAGAAGCGGCTGCGAATTCGCTCGTAGGTTTCACGGAAACCAAAGTGACCGGCAGTGGGATCATAGTGAAAGGTCTCCAATATCTGGGCCCGAAGTGATCGGGGAACGAGAGGAACGCAACGGTGTCCTTCGGGATGAAACACGTACCAGTATAATATCGAATTTTAGATCTTGAAGTTCTTCAACTGCCGACGGAGCCGTGCGTAACGTGGGCGAGATTATCCGCGAATACGTTCCATAACGGGGTGCCGGTAGGAGTCATTACGTTGGCTAGAGGCAAACGTATGAGAATGGCTGGATGGGAGCTGGTCGAGAGCTGCGAGCGAAGGGAATGCAGGCGACGCGCCCTGCGGTTTCCTCACGGAAGGTGGTAAGCAAGCAGCGTTTGAAGACGGTGGTAAGGGACAACGAGAGAGAGCATCGGCATCCTGGTGTTTTTTTCCAGACTTGTAGGTGACGTCGAAGTCGTATTCTTGTAAACGAAGTATCCAACGGCCGAGACGTCCCGTTAAATTCTTTAGCGTCGCCAACCAGCACAAGGGGTGGTGATCAGTCGCGGCAGTCAAGTGGGGGCCGTGCAGATAAGGCTGAAATTTTTGGACGGACCAAACAACGGCGAGACACTCTTGCTCGGTAATCCTATGATTTTTCTTTGCAGCTGTTAGCGTGTGAATTGCGTACCACACATTGTTCAGAATTTTGCTGACGTTGCAGAAGAACAGCGCCGATACTGTGTCCACTGGCGTCAGTATGTAGAAGAGTGGGTGCGCTGTTGTCGAAATGACAAAGCACAGGTCCGGACGTGAGGGCACGCTTGAGGGCGTCAAAAGCAGTTTGGCATTCGCCCGACCATACGTAGAGAGCTCCAGAAGGAAGGAGTTGATGGAGCGGCGCCGCAATGGTGGCAAAGTTACGTATGAAGCGCCGGAAATACGAAGCTAGGCCAAGGAAGCTACGGAAGTCTTTGGCGCGTTGAGGGCTGGGGAAGCGGAGGACAGCGGTAATCTTCGGGTCAGGTCGAAGGCCCTCCTTGCTGACAAGGTGTCCGAGCACTTTAATGGTTTTGCTGGCGAAGTGGCACTTTTTTGTATTCAGCTGAAGGCCAGCAGCTGAGAGGCATGTCAGGACTTCGCCGAGGCGCTGCAAGTGCTGATGGAACGTCGACGAAAATATGATGTCGTCAAGGAAGCATAAGGAAGTCTCTCACTTTAGGCCCCGTAGTACGGTGTCAATCATCCGCTCAAATGCGGCGGGAGCATTACACAGGCCGAAAGGCATTACGTTAAATTTGTAAAGTCCGTTGGGTGCGGCAAAGGCGATTTTCTCCTTGTCTGCTTCATGCATGGGTATGTGCCATTATCCGGAGCGTAGATCAAGGCTGGAGAAATACTCTGCGCCTTGTAATGAATCTAACGCATCATCGATTCGGGGCAGTGGATATACATCTTTGCGGGTTATTTTGTTCAAGGCACGGTAGTCTACGCAAAATCGCACTGAGCCGTCTTTCTTACGCACCCAAACGACAGGTGACGAGCAAGGACTTCAAGATGGGCGTATTATGCTACGTTTGAGCATGTCGGCAACGTGGGTATCGACGATCTGTCGTTCAGCGGAAGAAACGCGATATGGCCGCCGGCGCACGATGGTAGTTCCATCTGTGTGTATGCGATGAGCCGTCGCAGAAAGTCTGTCCCAGAAGAGGAGAGTGGACGTCGAAGCAGTCTTTATGCTTGGATAACAACGCCGGTAACTCCCCCATCTGCTGCGGCGTTAGATCGGAGCTGATGGTACTAGCGAAATCAGACGCAAGGACTGGATTCATAGCTGTGGGTGGTTGTGAAACAACAGTAGTCGAGGTAAGCACAGAGACAGGTTGAGTGTCCAAGACGCACATGAGAACAGTGCCTTTAGAAAGCAGGACTGGTTCATTGGTTGTGTTGAGTACAGCCAAAGTGGCCATGCCGTTGGTGAAGCGAACAAGGCTGGGTGTCAGAGCAATCGCTTTGGGTAAGCAACAGGATGACGGTACAACTAAAAGGTGACCATCGGTGATGTCAGAGTTAACTGCAAGGAGTTGTTCGCGACCAGGGGGCATCGTACAATCGTCAGCAGTTCGTAAGCGAAGGCGCGGTTCGTGCACGTTGCCGGAATTGTCTGTCTCTTTCAAGTTAACGATTCGTTCACGGCAGGAGATGAAAGCCGACGCCGAAGAGAGAAAGTCCCACCCTAGTATAAGCATGTGAGCACCGGGAGTCAACACTGCGAACTGGATATGGTGGCATATCGCGTCGATCGAAACTCTAACGGTGCATTGCGCCGACGGCCGAATCACAACATTATTTGCACCACGAAGAAGAGCTCCACTGTAAGGTGTAGTTACCTTGCGTAGACGAGCGCACAAGCCAGCGTGAATAATAGCAATAGCTGCTCCCATATTAAGCAAAGCTAGGACTGGTACACCTTCTACGCACACGAATAAAGTATTCGCCGGGCACGCTGGAGGAATTGTAGTCTGTGCGAGCCATGCAGCTTTCCCCCTAAAACTGCACCATCTAATTTTCCGAACGGTAGTCAGGAGTGCGGGTGGCCGGTTGCAGGGGTGATGTCGGGCGTCGAAGAGTGGAGCATGAGCGGCGGCAACCTGGACGGTAGTTGCGAGGCGCTTCGGGAGATGGACAAAGTGAGCGTGGGGAGAGCCGGCGCTGGTAAGGACTCGGAGGACGCAACGGGTCTCTCTCATAAATATCGTAGCCACGGCGTTCGTCCTGTTGTCGTCTTCGGCAAAAACTCGATATGTGACCAAGAATACCACAATAATAACAAATGTGGAGGCGCGTAGGCCGGGTGGTGTAAAGTCATGTGGCAGGAGGACGGGGTGGTAGAGTCGCCAGATGGTTGGGGGCAGTAGCAGGGGCAGGAGGCGCTGTCCGAACGAACGCTGGTTGCATAGCCGCAACCTGAGCATACGAGGTGGATGGCGAAGGAGGGGCCACAGCTCGCAGCGAAGGTTATGGAGGATAGCTCCTCTTTGATGATGTCGCGCAGGCCAGGAACCGAAGGCTGAGGCTGGAGAACGGGAGGACTGAGCAGGCCACACGCTTGGAGCTCTTCGCTTATGAGAGTCCAAATCAGCATACGGAAGTCAGTATCCGACCAAGGAGGCGCGTCACCGGCGACAGGTTGTAAAAGGATGTCCTGCAGTGCGTCCAGGTGTTGGCAAGTCGCTATCACATCGTTGACGGTATTAGGATTCTTGATCTCCAGTGCGTTGAACGCGACGTGAGCAATGCCCTTTAGGATGTGACGAACACGATCAGACTCCGTCATGGTCGTGTCAACACGGCGACAAAGGGCGAGGACGTCCTTGATATAAGATGTGTATGTTTCGCCGGGAAGTTGCGTGCGTCCATCAAGCTTTTTCTTGACGACCTCAGGGCGGACATTGCGAGCGCCAAAAATCTACCGAAGCTGGTGTTTGAATGCCGCCCAGTCAGGCAAGGTGCTCTCCTGGTTGAGGAACAAAGTCCTGGCAACGTGAGTGAGGTAGAATGCGACGTTGCGAAGCTTGTACATGTCATCCCACTGGTTAGGCTCACTCACGCGCTCATAATTGTCCAGCCAGTCATCAACGTCGTCACTACGAAGGCCAGCCAACACGGTGGGATTGCGCTGCCGCGTGCTGACGGTCCATGAAGGAACGGACGGTGGGGAAGAGACGGTGACGCCGGAGGCTCCTGGAAGATCTTCTTGAGGCATCCTGGCGGAAAGGTGGAGCAAGCGGTGGCCTGAACGAAGCTCCAGGGAAACTAGAAGGCGTAGAGGACCAATGGATCGAAAGCAGCCTCCACCATTTGCGAGACTGCTGTTAAGCCTCAGCGGTTTATTGCGCCGGTCGCGTGCTGAAGACGATGACGCTGGCCATGATGATGAATATATACAGATGAAGAAGATGAAGGGGTAATTTAATGCTCACAGTATCATAGATCGTTTAATGTTATCCTCTTCATGTGGTCCCGATGATATCAGCACTAAAATTATGAAAGACACTAAAGTATATTCTTCCATCATACTATCGAAAATATTTGAGCAATCCCTTCAAACTTGCGACCTCCCAGACGACTGGAAATCGGCTGAGGTGGTTTCACTCCATAAATCAGGCGACAAGGGCCTATCACTCAACTATAGGCCAGTATCACTAACGAGCATTCCTTGCAAGATAATCGAACATTTCATCTTGTCATCCATATCGAACTTTCGTCAGTCATCATCCTTTTTCACTCGTGCAGAGTATGGTTTTAGAAAGCACTTTTCTTGTGAACCACAGCTAATAAATTTTACAAATGATGTTAACTTCTTACTTGATCGTGGCGGTGAGGTTGACTGCATCTATTTAGATTTTTCGAAAGCATTCGACAAAGTCTCTCACAGCTTGCTTCTTCACAAACTAAGTAAACTTAACGTCGACCAAAATGTACTACGATGGATTAAATGCTTTTTGCCTAACAGGTTCCAGTAGGTGCACGCTAACGGGATTAACTCATCATCGGTTTCTGTGACCTCAGGTGTCCCACAAGGTTCTGTTATCGGTCCCTTGCTCTTTCTGATATATAATAATGACTTGCCTAACAACATAACATCCACAGTGCGACTTTTTGCTCATGACTGTGTGGTTTACCGGGAAATAAAAAATACTAATGACACTGTACTACTCAAGGAAGACTTAGCTACTATATATGGCTCGCGTTCACAATGGAAAACTGAATGCGAGACTAAACGAGACGAATGCAAAGTAATGCGTTTTTTGCGTCGCGTCCATCCGTGCCCCCCTCCCTACGCTATTTGTTCGTCCCTGCTAACACCGGTAGCGCCTTACAAATACCGCGGCGTCATTATAACGTCAAACCTAGCTTGGAAGGCACATATTATTTCTATCATCGCGTCCGGTAACCGCATGCTTGGATATTTGAAATGGAATTTTTACTTAGCCCCGACACCTGTGAAACTTCTTCTGTACAAATCACTTGTCCGCTCCAAATTAGAATATGCTAACTCAGTATGAGACCCTTTCACTAACTCTCTTATTGACGCCCTCAAAGCCGTACAGAACAGAGCAGCACCATTTCATCTTCCGTAACTATGATCGTTTGTCCAGCGTCACAGAAATGAAAAACACATTGTCGCTAACCCCTCTGTCAATACGCAGGAAAATATCACGCCTGTGTCTGTTTTTTAAAGCTTACCACATGAATTCCAGCCTTAAAGATACATTACTCAAGCCGCCAACATATGTTTCATCCCGCTTAGATCAACCATGCAAAGTTGGTGTTTCACAATGCCGTACAACATCCTGCATGAATTCATTCCAAAAACAACGTTGGGCTAGAACCAGCTACCACGGGATATTGCACTTTCGAAAGACTTTGATGAATTTAAGAAGAAATTATGAACACATTATTGCTTGCCGTAGCTTTAGTTCCACTTTCTTCTTCCTCGTAATCATGCGCATTCTTATGTATTTTTTCCCCAGATTTGCAATGTTCATCTTTGTGCTAAGGGTGGCGTTTTGCTATTTGCAACTTTTTGCGATTTAGCGTTTCTTGGCATTTGTATAATTATGAGCTCACTTCATATATATATATATATATATATATATATATATATATATATATATATATATATATATATATATATATATATATATATATATATATATATGATGTATATATGCGTTGTCTGCTTTTGTAACCAATTTATTGAAATGTGTGTACCACTCCCCTCAATAATGCCGTGTGGGCCATGAGGGTATCCGAAATAAATAAATAAATAAATATCGCGCGAGGCAATTTGTCGCAACTATGATCCACTCATTGCCGGCATCAGATATTGGGAATGGGCCCAAAAGGTCCATCCCAATTTGTGCGAACGGCGTTTGCGGCACTGGAACGGGATGCATTAGTCCATTAGGTTTCGTAGGTGGCACTTTTCGTCGCTGACAGTCAAGGCACGTTCGAACGTATTGCTTCACCTGTGCTGCGCGCCGTGGCCAGTAGCACTTATCTTTGATCCGTGCTAACGTTCTTGTGTAGCCTAGGTGGGCTGAGGTAGCTTCATCGTGATAGGCCTGCAAAATTTCATTGCGAGGAGTTTTAGGGACGACTAGTAGATATCTCTTCCCTGTTCAAGAGAAGTTCCTCCTAAAGAGAACAATGTAGTGTACGCAGAATGATGACAGGTGACTTGCTAACAATCCAGGCTTTTTTGTGGCGCGGCATTCTAAGAAATCATTTAGTGATGCGAGATCCTGGTCCTCTTGCTGTTGTGGAGAGATGGTGGCCGCATCAACAACTAAAAAGCCTGCGGATTAGTCAGCATCTCCGCCTGACGACTCGATCGGCGATCTGGAAAGGCAGTCAGCGTATAAGTGCTGCCTTCCCGATTTATAGACTACTGTCATGCCGTACTATTGAAGCCGTAGGCTCCAGTGTGCCAAACGCGCAGATGAATCTTTCATGTTGTTCCACCAGCAGAGGGAATGGCGGTCACTTATGAATTGAAATGAGCGGCCGTGTATGTACGGGCGGAACTTGGTCACAGCCCATAGTACAGCCAAGCATTCCTTCTCTGCTGTGGAGTAGTTCGACTTGGCATGCGACAGTTCTACTCGCGTAAGTGATATGACTCGCTCAGCGCCGTCTTGCCGCTGAACAAGGACGGCGCCTAGATCCACGTTGCTGGCGTCGGCGTGGTTCATTGTCGGCGCATCCACGTCAAAGTGGACAAGAACAGGTGGACTTTGTAGACGGTGCTGCAACTCGTTAAATGCCGCCTCCTGCTCCTCGCCCCACAGTAAACGTGGCATCTTTTCTGATACGGCAGGCGAGCGGTGAGGCAATGCGTGCAAAACCCGCAATAAATCGCCGGTAATATGCGCACAGGCCCAGGAAGCGTCTGACTGCCTTCTTGTCTGTAGGCCTTGAAAACTGCGACGGCTGCTATTTTTTAGGATCAGGTCTGACACCTGTGTGTCTTACAACGTGGCCCAAGAACTGCAGCTTTTCATAGCCAAAGTGCCACTTTTCAGGATTTAAGATAAGTCCATCGGACCATATGGCTTGAAGAACTGACCGTAGCCGTCTGAGAAGTTCATCAAATATGGCAGAATAAACAATGACGTCGTATAGGTAGGCTAAGCAAGTCTTCAACTTAGTCTGAGAGAACGGTATCCATTATAGTCTATGGAATGTGGCTCGCGCGGAGCCCAAACCAAAAGGGAGAAAGAACTTTGAATTCATAGAGCCCGCCAGGCGTCACAAAAGCAGTCTTTTCGCGATCACGCTCATTGACCTCTATTTGCCAGTATGCACTTTTTAAGTTCATCGATGAGAAGTAACGTGCATGTCGTAGCCTGTCGAGGGTCTCGTCGATGCGTGGTAGGGGATACACATCTTTTTTCGCAACAATTGAAAAAAACCGCAGGCTACCACCCTTCTTAACGAGTACCACGGGCGATGACCAAGAGATTTTTGACTATTATGCAAAAAAGAAGTGAGGCCTGCAGACAGGACACAAGAGTAGAGAAGTGGAGAACATGAACGCCGGCGTTCGTGTTGTCCACTTCTCTACTCTTGTGTCCTGTCTGCACGCCTCACTTCTTTTTTGCATAATGAATCCTTACCAACTAGCTCAGCCTTCTGTCGTTCAAGGCTTTTTGACGGCTGGATGACTATCATCTTCTATCATTTTGTTAACTTGTTGCTGTATTGCTTCATGCTCTTTCTCAGCCACGTGATACGGATCCTGTCGGATGGGTATTGCTGCTTCCTCCGCAAGGATTCGGTGTTTCGTCAGTGGTGTTTGACGCACTCGGGACGTTGTAGAGAAGCTGTCCTTAAAATCGTCTAGCTGTTCCCTGAGACTTTGTTTCTGTTGCGGCGCTAAACCTGGGTCAAAGTCGACGACGGATGCATGTGGTATCGTATCGGTGGTCGATTCCTCTTTTATAGCAAAGCAGTGTTGAAGGTGGTCAATTTCGTCAAAGTAGGCCACAGCGGTGCCTTTACTGATGTGCCGGCGTTCATCGGTGAAATTTCTCAGTAGTATCTCCGTGCAACCACCGATTAGGCTGACGATACCCTGAGCGATGACAACATCCTTATGGAACAGAAGTGCAGCTAATTGTTCGGCTACACCGTCCTTGTTCAACTGTTCTCCGCAACTGACGGAGACAAGACTGCATGATAGTGGGGGTATGCATACGTGCTCGTCGGTGACACGTGTCGATGTACGTTGGCGCTCGTCGTCGTAGCTCGTGTCTGTACAAGTTGACAAGGTTATCTCGCCGTCCCGTATGTTAACCACGGCGCCGTATTGCCGCAAGAAGTTCGTTCCAACGATTCGTGATCTGCAGCACTCTTTCAAAATCATAAAAGTGGCGACAAATGCTGTATTTGCTATCTGGAGTCGTGCCGTATATTTTCCTGTAGGTGTCATTATCTGGCCCCCAGCATTTCGAATATAAGGGCCCGTCCATTGCATTTTGACTTTGTTAAACCGGTGTGCCAACTGCTAACTCATTATGAAAAAGTCTGAGCCAGTACCAACTACGGCTGTCACGTCATGCCCATCAATCGTTAAGAGCAGGTCGGCACTTACAAATTTGTCGACGTTCCGTTTCTCCGGCTTCCTCGGCTCGTTTCTCAGTAAAAACGGCGGATTCTCGGTGGCTCGACGACTTGCTACCTTGCCCCCGGAGATTCCTGATTTCAGTTTCCCCGCCGTGAGCTTGGAGAGCGGCCGCTTACCACGTCGGCAAAGCTGCGACGGTTCGGCGAAGAATAACCTAATGGAGATGGCGAGCGCCACTGGAGATTAGCTGAGCTGCCTTGTTCCCGAGTGACACTGTCACGTCATTAGTCGAAGCGTGGACATCTCTCTGGAAGCTGTTGCGGAGTGGCAGGTGACATTTCCTGGATGCCACTCTGGAGATAAGGACAAAAACGATAGATATGCCTTGGTTCGCCACAGTGAAAACACAATGTTCGGCGATCAGCAGTGCACCATACATCGGTTCTGCGAAGCTGGGGTCGCCTGAAATGCTCCCTCTGCATCCAGGCAGCAATAGGTGGCCGCTGGTGGTACTGCTCTGCTGGCACGGTAGAAAGCGTCTGCGTAGCTGTATGCGCGCGGCTCGAAGCGCGGCTCTGGAAATCGTTCAGGGAGTGGCTCAGGTGATGCAAATCCTCGGATTGCCGGATTTTTTGGCGGACAACTTCAGCGACGGAAGTAACAGTAAACTCCTTCGGTGTCACAGTTTGCTTCACAATCTCCTCGCGCACAATATCTCTTATTAGTCGACGCAGTGAGGTCTCGTCTGTCACTGTCAGCACTGCGACTGCAGGCGCATTGTTAGTAAAGCGTTCGTACTGCCGGCAACGCTGCTGCAGCGCCCGCTCGATTGCTGTGGCTTACCTGATGAATTCTTCCACTGTTGTAGGCGGGTTGCGCGCGAGACGAGCGAATAAAGGTTCTTTGACGCCACGCATGAGATGGCTCAGCTTATTCGAACCAGGCATGTTGGGATCCGCGCGGCAAAACAAACGAGACATGTCCTGGGAAAACATCGAAACACTTTCGCTGGGCTTCTAAATGCGCAACTCGAGAAGGCGCTGTGCATTATCTCTGCGATCAGTGCTTCCGTAGGTATCAAGTAGCCGACGGCAAATTTCATCCCACACTGTCAAGTGTGCCTCGTGGTTTTGGAACCACATCCTTGCGCTACCTTCATGAGCGGCGTGCACATTGGAAAGGTTCTGGTCGGGACACTACTGATTGACCTTAGCTACGCGTTCGTACTGGTCCAGCCAGTCTTCGGCCTCTTCATACGTGTCACCGTGGAAGTTTGTGGGGACTACATCGTGTTGAACAGTAACCTGTGTTGGACTTGCAAGCGCCATTTCCTGAGTCTGTGAGGTCGCTGACAAAGTTCCTTGCAAGAGGCCGAATTCCAGCACAGACCTTGCAGGCGGCGGCTTTCGCGCTGCGCAGGTGTCTGGACGCGTGGATGATGCCTTGAATGGCTGGATGCAGGGCTAGTTGCAGGCGTCGTCCCTATCATTAGGCGATGATGCGATACCCAGCCCTTCCACTCACCTGTGTCACGGCTCATTTGAGACAGGAGCGGAGAGCGCTATTTAATCGAGACAAATGATGACGATGAAGCCTCAATGAATGGCACAAACGCACTATGGGGGACTAGCCATTAATCGGGTGGTAATATTATTGATTAAATAAAAGAAATTGGTTAATAAATGAATAACACAAAAAAGCAAAATAAATGTATAATCCAAGATGAAAAATAAACTGTGAATACATGAGTAAAAGTATTGATCAATACTATATTGTGTTGTTAGGAATACTAAAAAAGAAAGAGAATGAAACAAGCATATACGTAAACTTTAGCAAGGTAAATTTAGAATAATAATACTAGTAAGATTTAAACTGTGCATTTGTACTTTTACTTTTGAAATTCCTAAACTGAAATAGAAGTAAATCAATTGTGGAAACTAAGAACTATTAAAAAGGCATTCTTTTTGTTCCATATAAGAAATTATAAACGGCTGGTAGGACAGGCGCTCAGTTCAGGCTTCTTTATTAGTACCTCGCTTGCACACACGAGGTCGTCGTCTTCGTCGTCAGCGTGGTTGGGCACAGAGGGTATCGTGACAACATATATATATATATCTACACATGGGGTTCGCGAACTGGTCGGGCCCCAGTCCCACGAGAAAAATGAAAACTCTCCTCCTATGCAACATAGCACAGAGCAGGCCCATGATAGCGCCGCGCGAGCCCACCTGGCACGTCCTACTGCTCATGTGCGACTATCCAACTCGTAATTATTTCGACAGGATGGCTACGACCAAAGCCATTGGAATGTCTGCTTTTCTCAAGGATCTCGTAGTTCCCTGGGCTCCCTTTAGTCTTTCTGAAAAGGTTTTGTCGCGTTACGCCGGAGTTTACGAGGGTTTACGGTAACTTAATGATGCAAACTACGAGATCGCGCCACTGAACAGTTGTTCACCATCTATCCGGTCATTTTGTGACGTCCTGCACGAATCCCGGTTAATCAACGAAGACGACGATCGCCGGGTTGCTGCGCGTGTTCAGCCATCTTGCACATCTCTGAAAATGGTTTTTCACAAAATGTGCTTCTCTTTTCATCTACACGGCGGCCGCATTTCGATGGGGGCAAAATGCGAAAACACTCGTGTACTTAGATTTAGGTGCACGTTAAAGAACCCCAGGTGGTCGAAATTGCCGGAGTCCTCCACTACGGCGTGCCTCGTAATCAGAAAGTGGTTTTGGCACGTAAAACTCCACAATTTCTTTCTTTTCATCTATTTACATTGTCGGATGTGTCGCGTCATTGCCATTACGCCAATTGTGCATCAACCAACATGCAATATGAGGAACGTTCTAGTCAACGCGAAAGATAAGCTGGCAGGTAAAAATTTCTCCAATGCACTCTACATCATATCTTACGGTGACTGTGAATGAAAGCATATCGGCGACGAGTAAAACAGCACGAGCGCTACGCCCGCAGCTGGCCTCCTGTGCCCTTGCAGGCCACAATGTTGACTGGGCAGGTGTTTTAGCTGAGGCCTGCATGCTCAGTGGACATTTCCCAAGCTGCTTGCGTATACGCGTCGGTGCCTCTGTCATTGTTTGTTCTTATTGTAAACAAGGCTACCGCAGAGGAAGTGGAAACGTAATTAAATTGCAGCTCTTTTTATGGGCTGCAGCAATCCGCTTTTGTTTTCATTATGTACTTTCGTGGTCCGACGGGTTGCCATCAAACATCAGATTTCATTAAAATTTTAGTGGCTGTCAGCTAAGTCATGCCCGTATTACAGAAAGCTTCCGCAAAGAGCTTTTCGTCAGCAAATATCATTGAACTCACATTTATAGTTTCACTTTGGCCAATAATACGTTAAAAAGTGGAGGCTATAAGCGCACAGGCTATAACAGCAAGGTCCTATTTGGAGCATAACTGAAACATATTTTCTAGCTAATTTATTTCTGCTGACAGCCATGCTAAGTTGACATTATGTACATTTAATTTTAATTTGCTGATCCACGTAGATATAAGAGTAAAAGCTTCCGAGGCAGCTCGCATTAGTGATAAATAAGCGATTTGCACACTCACCGTATGACCACGATATGGAGACCACTTCAAAGAAGATCAGGAATAGAAGCGCAAATCCACTGGCAGCGTAGTACTCAAACAACTGGAACACATACATGCCACCCTGCAAGAAAACAAGTAACGAATTACGTTGGGACTTCTCGACACATAAATTATAAAGGGTCCGTTGCATTACTTTTCTTCAGAAGCTTAGACAAGTGGGCAAGTTCGTGCGTTTGCATTTTCGAAAACTATGTAGTTAAAGGCGCGGATTTAGGCAATAGCCACATAGCGTTCTGGCCATTTCGGCTTCCTACAAGATCTTCTGATGCCACTGCCTCTGGTTAGTGAAGAAACGAGACGCCATTCTGAACAGAAAATGACGCGTTTCATGGCTTACTTGAAGCTAATAAGCGATCTTGCTTACCACGACAGCGATCTACGGCAGCGTTTAAACACATACGGCATGCTTAGTCGCACGTATGCCAATATACACGTAGATATATAAAATTACGCGGATCCCACACACTGTGGCAATCAACGTAAGCGAAGCTTTCTGTGCTGTTTGCTTCAATTCACGATAATTAGGGGTAATATTGGCGGCAAATGCTTAATTTCTTCAGCATTTAGTACAATAGGAATGTGCTGAGTTAATGGTAAACGTTACCTTGCATGCACCACTGCTGTTTTTCTGAGTAGTACGCAGAACACATAGCAAGACGTGTTTGCTTAAAGCGTTGCTGTGCGCCATTGCCCATAACTTCCAAGAACGTTAGCATTATTATTGCCACACACGGCACATCGAATGGTGCCAGAAGTTTTAAAATTTAATTCAACTGTAGGTCTGGAAGTGCCAAAACTACAATCGGATTATCAGGCACGGCGTAGTGGCCGACTGTGGATTTATTTCGACCCCCTGCGGTTCGTTAACGAACCCTTAAATCTAAGTACACGAGCGTTCTCGTTTTTCGCCCCCGTCTCAACACGGCGGCTACGGTGAAAACCAAACCCGTGACCTCCAGCAATGCCGTAACCGCAAAGCTGCCGCGGCGGGCACAGACTTGACGTGCCACCGCTTCCGTGGCTCCGTCTAGACGCTACACTGCTTTAGTGTGGCTGTGCTTATGAAGGCCGTGCGTCAACTGCCCGCTTGAGAAATTCGCATGGTAATTATTTTTTGTACGTAGCAGGAACGCACCGTACCTTGAGTTCAAATTCATCCAATTTGTCCGCAACCCCAGTAGTGTGTGGTGGTAGCGTTTCCTCGGCTTCTCAAGCCGTCTGTTCGCTCTTTCACCCTCCCCCCATGTATGGGAACTACGAGCCAAGAGTGCACGGCTGTGCACTAGTTTCGTGGTTGCGTCGGTTCCATCCATTATCTGCCTCCTCTCTTTACCTCTTCTGTACCATCCTATCTGCCCTCCGGGCTGTTAGTAGAAAGGCAAACGCTGCAGTTTCTGCAATGCTCTTGCGTGGGATGACAGCTGTCTCAAGGCCGAGGGATCTCCGGGGGGCACCGCGGCGACCGTCGACGAAACGCACTGCACGAGCCTGTCGCACCGCCTTTCGCCACTTCTGGGCCACCTCCCGTCGTGGCTTGCAAGACGGCGGCCCTCGAAGGAATGGGGAAAGAAAGCTCCGCCTTAAATAGCGGAACCCGCAGACGCTTGCCTCGATATCAGCACTAATTAGAGAACATCGCAAACGCGCAGCGCTTCCCGCCTAACATGATTCATTCACTCGCTTGGCTGCACATGTGCGCGATTTCTGCTGTCAACATGGAGAGCTTGCGCGTCGGACGTCCATAGTCCGGCCTTTGTGCCGTTCTAGGCAGCGGGCGACAATGTTGCGAAGTATATGTACACATGGTAGCGGAGGCGCCTAAGAAGCCCATACGTCCTGCAATGGTAGCTGAATGGATGGATGCTATACGCGTCCACTTTGCAACGGAGCGATGGGTTGCGCCACAAAGCTCTTGTTATTATATTGCCTGATGTCCCGCCTATGCAACAAACAACAACAACGATGAAATCCCATAATCAAAGTTTCTGAACCCCTGTTGTGAACTTTGCTTTTGTACGCCTCCATTGTTCGTCGTTTCTCTACTTTTCTGCCACTAATCTTTTCATCACCTCTTCTTAATCTCTACTGCAGGCATGTTTACTTTCCGTCTTCACTCGCTGGACCCAAAAGCTTCAAGGAGGCCGGTGGTGCCCAATTCGGCCACCGGGCAGATATCTACACATTCTAATAAAACATGCTCCCTTGTTTCTCTAGCTATACCGCGGCAAGGAGATGCTTCTTCTTCTATAGGTGCATATTCTAAGGCATCCTGACCTCGCTTCTAAAAGTAATTAGCTTTCTTTTGAGTTATCAGTTATCATTCGAGTTGTTTCTTTTCTGATTTCGTTTTTTCCTCATAAGTGGTTGCGCACTGCACGTTTCTTTTCTATTGCTGCCACCCGTGAGATTATTTCAACCTCCCTGACTTTCCGCTTGACGTTCTTTGTTGCTGTGTTGCCGACCCTACATGCCACATACTTGCTGGTAAGCTTCCTTGTTCCTTGCATTGTTTGGGATTCTGCACAGCGTTGACAGGCGGACCAACGTGTATTTGTAAATCAAAGAGGTAATACAAACAAACCTGAAGGCAGAGCTTCTCATAGGGCCCATGCATTGAAATTCGTAACCGAATTGGAGCCACCATGAGAAGACGATGTTGGTACACGATGTTGTAAGTCAGATGGGACAATAATGTTTCATCGTGTTTGACAAAGATGCGTTTGTCGAGTCTAGGTCTCAGCAAGAGTCAACAGCAAACGCGGACGGAGACGCGCGAACTCCAGTCTCGCCCGATTCAGTGGCCTCACCTAGTTAAGGCGCCTGCAAACTCACCCTCTCACGCACAGTAACTTTTATAAATACAGCCTTGACATTTAAAAACATATACAAAATTAACTTTACAAGCAGTTTAAAAACACGTGCTACGTGCAATTACTCATTCATTGCATTATATTTTGGGTATTTCTAGCGTTGGATAAAATTTATTTTCGCCAATCTAGAGATAATTTCGCTGGTCGCGATGACCAGTTTCGACATGCGGCGATTTCGTGGCTGCCACACAGCGTTTGCTCTAGAGGCCACTTTGTGGTGTAATTCCAGTATGTGCGTGGCGCGATCGCACGTGGGTGTGAAGACAAGTAATACCTCGAAAGCATCACGGCAAGGTCATGATTCCGACTGCATTCGTTTGACACATATCTACACAACATGCTGATTGTTCAACTCTGTATAGGAGTATAAAGGGTGTAAGCAAGGAATACATGCGTGTTGACGTGATCTGCGAGTGTTATACAGTCGTACGCCCTTTGTCGAGTCGTGTGGCGAATGTCGATACGACGTTGAGATTTGTGCTTCGGCGGAGAAATGTTAAACTCAATCAAGTTGGATTGATTATGAGCGCGGTACAAGGCCACACAGTGGACAATTTTCGCACAGAGTCGCTTACGCTCGGATTTCCCGTGCCGCCGGGCCACTGCAGAAATATGCGTCGATTTCGCATTTCCGACAAGGGCATATTGTCGAGGCGGGAGCAATGTGTACCAAGTCGGATGCCGAACCAGCATACAGAAGCTTCCTATACGTCCACTGGGACATAAAAATTGCCAATGGTCGCAATGCGCTGCTTTCGCCAGTGGTGTTGAGCACGCGTCCTACTCAAAACAAGTCACAAACAAAACTACACATTGATGACCTCAACAGTGACGTGTACAATAGAAGCGGGAGAGAGGTATGCTCGCACGCGACCCTTTCCCACGACGCGCAAGCGTGCTTTCTTCGTGCGTTCATGACAGACGTAGCCACCACGGCCACCAAGAATGCACCAACAATACACCGCCCCTTGGGATTGTTTTCTTTTTGTCTTACCGCTCTCGTATGCTTAATTTATTTTTGTTTTAATATAACTCTGGAAGAGCCCTCGTGAAAACAGGAAAAGCACTCCGTAGCGCCTTCATCCGTGTAGGATCGTGCTCCTGTAGGTGGAGTAATTAAATATGTATGAGTTGTGAGCCAGTCTAAGGCGCACACAATTGAGAGTTGAGCGTTCTGATTTTTATTCATATTTTCTATTGTGAGACTACTCGAAACAATATCCAAATGCTAAAATAAACCAGCATTTTTTATTCATATTTTGAAGCGAACATAGGTCGCAGACTGTCCCGATAACACCAAATTTTCTACATTTTTCTAGTCCATAAGCAAAAGAGCCATGTGATAAATTACGACAACCGCCAAGTGCTCAAGTTCTTCTGAGGGGTCCTACAAGTATCGGCAGTAGAAAATTCCACAAGAGGGGGCTGTCTCGATCGACGGCACAGTGTGGCCACATCAGAACTGAGCTAATAATTACAGTTTGTGCGCAATTTTGTCGTACCTACTCTTAAACCCCCTCCCGCCCCCCCAAAAAAAGTGGATCGATCGTGCTTTTTTACCTTTATTAGTATTGGTAATATGTGGGGACATAGAAATTGTGAACCCAGCTAATACAAACTCAAGCCAGTCAACACGAGTATTTCGTAGGCAGCACAAAGTCTAGTGACTGTCATGAGAAAGGAACCGACCGACTCTGCTCTGATGCACTGAGGCTTGCACAAATAATTAATGCAGATTGAACACGGATGTACTTATGCAAAATGAGTACCTGTTGAGAAAAGAGAGGGAGAAAGACAGGAATATAAGGAAGGCAGGGATGTTAACCATTCAAGAGTCTGGGTTGCTACCCTGCGCTGGGGGAAGGGAGAATGAGAAGAGAGAGAATGGAGAGAGAAGGTATAGAGACGTGCACGGACAGTACTTGAGGTAAAGCCGCTAGCGCAAAGCAGACGTTCTGACAAAGCACAAAAGTGCCTTCTCTGCCTTCTGAGGTGATCATCGCTGGGGACGGTATATTGTCAATTCACTCAGAGGACGGTCAGCTAATTTCCTCAATGTGTTGGACAAAGATTCTCTTTGTGCTTGAAATTGAGGACAGTGGCACAATAAGTGGTAAATGTTCTCCTCGCATCCGCAAACATCATATGCAGCACTATCAGCCATTCCAATTAGTGCTGAGTAGGCATTCGTGAAGGCAACTCCAAACCACAACCGACAGAGAAGAGACGCTTCGCGTCGGTGCAGTCCGGCCGGAGGTCTGAGTTGCAGTGAAGGTCTGTGCAGTATTGTGCGACTTGTATGTGCGGTATTCCACTTTGCTAAGGAGATCGTGCGTGCTAGAATGCGGAGTTGTCTCGCAGCGTCGGTCCTTTAGAGAGGCATGGGGCCGCAGCGGTCTTTTTGGTTTGACGTCCGAGCTGCCTTGTCTACGTCATCATTTCCAATGATACCGCGGTGTCCTGGTATCCATTGAAAAGAGATATCATGGCCTTTTTTTTCTCAAGTGATAGACAAATTCCGTGAGTTCACAAGTGAGCTGATCGTGAATTCCATGTCGAAGAAACGACTGCACATCTTGCAAGGCCGGCCTTGAATGGCAGCAGACTGCCTATTTTCGAGAACTTTCATCATTTATCACATGAAGCGCGCCGCAGAGAGCCGCGTGCTCTGCGACAGTCGCACTGAATATTGTGTGGGGCTTTTCTACTGTGAGACATGTGAGGTGCTGGGTAGGGGTCCGAGCGAAGTGTCTTATGTGCACACGCATTGTTTCAATGGTAATGTGCGTACTAATAGTGTAATCTTGAGGGACTGCAATAACTTTAATCGTTGACGCACTCCGCTGTAGACCAAGGCATATCTTGAGGGCTTGGGCTTAATTGCTTTCGATTATATTCATGTTAGTTCTCAGGTGTTGGAGATGGCCGGTAGGCTGTACCGCAGGAATCCAATAAACAGGACCCGGCACAGTTGCAGCATAGATTTTATTGGCACTCCTCACATCTTTCCTGCTAAGGACTTAAACATATGGCAAATTCCTGTCAGGCGTTTCCTCACATTATTCGCATGAGGGGTCCAGGAGAGATTTCTGTCAATGACCACCCCCAAAATCTGTGACTTGTGTTGTACGAGACCAGCGATCCGTCCACGGATATCACATATGGAGACATTGATTTCCTGGTAAACGCCACCACTCCACACTTTTAAAATGATATGTGAAGTCCTTGTTCTCGAAGGTAGGGTGATGTTAAAATGGCTGCCTTCTGAAACCGCGCGCGAAGCTGCAGTCGCGTCACACCCGACCTCCAATTACTAATGTCCTCGGCACAATTGGAGAGCCTAACGGTGCATAGAAGGATTTCGGTGAGTCCAATAACTGTTAGATTGAAAAGCCTTGGGCTCAGTACTCCACCCTGAGGCCCCCCACAGCTACTGTAATGCTGGGAGGTCGGGCCATCCTCGGTAAGTATGAAATAGGGTATCTTACGTAGATAGCTACTAATCAAGAAATAGACCTTGCCGCCAAGTCTTACTGCCTCTGACGCGTTGAAAATCTATTCGTGCGTTACGTTATTGTACGCCCCTTTACCACCCAGAAGCAGGGCAGCAGATAATCTTTTACAGGACTCCTGGTGATCCACGTACTCCACCAAGTCGACAACGTTGTATACGACCATGCCTGAAACTGGCCACTGCATCTGTACATATCTGGTAATGTTCGAGGTGCCATTGTAGCCGTGCTAGAACCATCATCTCCATTAGTTTTCCGATACAACTGGCAAGCGCAATTGTTCAGTATGATGCAATGTCTACAGGTGAGTTGCCAGGCTTCAGCAGTGGAATAAGGCGACTGGTCTTCCATTCCTTGGGAACCGTACCTCTCTGCCAGGAGCTGTTGAACAAGAACAGAAGCACTTCCCGAGCCTCTTCGCCAAGATCACATAAGGCAGGGTAGGTTATAGCGTCGGGTCCTGGTGATGATGAACGCTGGCACTGGGCAAGTGTAGCTTTGAATTCGTCCATGGTGAAAGGACTGTCCATGTAGGGGTCGCGTGAAATCGGTGAGTGACCGAGCGTCGATATTCCAGTGGCTCTAGTTTCGCCAACAATCCTCCTGCAGTAATTGTGAACGACGTTAATCTCTCGGCATTGTTGGTGAAGGGTCAAAGGCATGAATTGGTGGCGCTGCTAAGGGGCTCGAGGGAGACCACGAACTGTTCTCCCTATGTTAGAAAAAGGATTTTGAGGATCCAAACACTATCAGAATGATATCCACCTTTGCGATGCAAGTTTGTACATGCGATCCTGAATTTTCTTTTTAGTTCTTCTAGCCAACCTCAAGCAATGTACAGACTTTGTACGGCGCTATCTTCCCTCTGCATGGCGATGAATTTCACGAAGCTTCTCCAGCTGAATATCGTATTCAGTGCGTGTAGGCGTTCTCGGAAGCGAATGCGTGGCAGCCTATAGGGCACCCTTTATGATGTCCTCTAGGCTAGAGGACAAGTCATCACGACAGCCGTGTTCGAAAATTGAGTCAATCACTTCAATTTAATCAATTCAATCCTAAGATAAGTGCGTAAGTCGTAACTTCCCCGCATTTCTGTATCCGGAAACCACTTGACCTTTCTATTGAAGGATCGTGAAACAAAGGTGAGGTCCATGCAGCTACAGTAGACAGTTCCACGCAGAAATGCGGGTCTTCCGTCATTTAACAAGCACAATTATTGTTCGGAGGTAATTGACACTAACCTTCTGCCTCTCGAGTTTATCTTAGAACTTCACCAACGTGGTCTGCAATAACATCTCCAGTAATCACCAACGGCTGTGGAGTCGCTGTCGTGACTAGTCGTAACCGTTTGCAGCGCAGCCGACTTGAGGGCGACATGTGCGCTTCAACTACTGTGTTAAGTGAGCTCGCCTTTCTTCACTGTCAGGCATACGTACTGGATTTCTTGGTCAGGTGGCGCTGGGTGATGGATGTACGTAAGATCCCGTCGTATGAAAACGATGATCTTGCTGCATTCTCCATGCGTGGCGGACATGAAACAGTCATACTCGGACAGCCTGATGTTATCTGATAGGGGCTTGCAGATGACGATGATGGGAAACTTATTCATGAACACAAACTGTCGAAAGTCCGACATGCATGACCGAGGGCTTCTGACGTTCCACTGAAATATCAACACGTTCCGGACTTCGTCACGAAACGACGCCTTCTGGAGAGCCACGATTTCAATTAACAGCTGCAATTACGCTACTCAAACTGTCCAGCACCTGTAGCGCGCTTTGCGCACACTAAGATTCCATACTGTTAAGTATAACGCGAATGGCATTCATGATCGACCGCAGAATGTTGATGACCTGGAGATTATCAGCCAGCGTCGCTTGACCAGTTGCCGAAACTTGTAAAAAACTTAAGCGTGTGTGCCGTCATTGGGAAATCTGAAAAACTTGGCGTAAGTAGAAACTCCGCTGTTCGAATATCACACAGCCACACATATGGTGCTTAGCCGTGCTCGCTTAATGCTCGGTTGCCCCGCTTTCCTGCGTTTCAGTTCCTTGATGCCTGCAAACTTCTCTCCATCTTCATACTTACAATGGCCATTGAAGCAGATCACTGCGTGCGTTATCCGACGAGCATTATCATAGAGCAAGCAGCTAGGGTGAGCACGTGTGTGAGACGACAGCAGCAAGACCACGACGGCAGCACCACAGCATTGCATCGCACCCTTGCGTCCGCTCACCCTATAGTGAGGGATGGCAGGGGCGCCGCACGGGCGGCCGTCAGCAATTTGATGCGCCGTGCCCAGCTCAAACGGTGGGCGACAAATGAGCGTAGGGAAATCAGTGCTCTTTCCGCCATGAACTCAACCTTCCTTATTTCGAAAAACTAGTGATTGCCCAAAAATATGAAGAAGCAGATCTACTTAATCGATTGTCGGTAGTGCTTGTGTTTATACTAGGCCCACAACGACTAAATTAGGCGTACCACAAGGATAGATCATGAGCAAGATGCCTGCTTTTCATTTATATTAAGTATATAGTTTTACTGCTTCACATCTTGTATACTGTACGTTGATGACACATCAATTTTTAATTCCCATAAATGCCTACCAACGATGGTCAACGCGCTAAATGTACATGTTCGTACCTTGCTCGGCTGGTGCAAAATGAATATGTCTACCATAAATATCTCTAAAGCTGAATTTCTTTTATTTTCATCAGAACGAAATTGTCACTGTGCATTTCGCCCATTTTATTTGTGACAAATACTAGCACGTGAAGAACGTACATAATTAGGCTTGCATGGACTGTAACCTAAAATTGCAACGTAATATGACCCGCATTGAAACGATGTTATCATAAGGAGTATGCATTCTCACTAGGGCACCACCTTTCATTTTACGACCTTCACTTTCTTCAGTCTGCTTAGCATTCGCCCGCTCTCACATTATATAGTGCATATTCTCATCGGGTAACACGTATACTGTTTATCAAAAACCACGGCAAACAGCCCAGAATCTGGCAGTGACAATCGTATTGCTAAGTCCGCCTACTGCCAATGCGAAACAATTACTAAAATTCTGATTGTAGCGGCTCTGTTAAGTATAACGTGGCCTCTTTCCTTTTCAAACTATTAAATAATAAAATCTCGTTGCCGTTAATTCCCAACTCATCTGTTACGAACACCAACTCAACACGGTTCGCGGTAAATGATGCCTTCATCTCACTCGTTGCTCAACGGCGCACTCGGTTTAAAACATTTGTTTTTAAAGAAAATTTTATCAAAAGTTGTTTCTGTTGTGACCAAACAGATGGGGTCGATGACCGCCAAACATCTGTTTTGTTTACTGTGAAAGCGAATTTTTTATGTAGCTAGCACGTTTTTTACATCAATTTTGAAAAATTGGGAAATTTTGGAAAACAATACCTGAAGTATACAATTCTGTGCCTCAGCAGCTACAAACGATTTCGCCATTCTGTAAGCTGCGCCGAATATTTCATCAAATGCAGACAAAAATGATATATCATCGCCACCCTGAAATACATCACTAACTTATGAATGTGGCATTCACAAATCATTTAAAAGCATCGCAACACATTCACATAAATCGTGAGTTTACACGCGAAATTTGTCCGATCTAGACGCTCCAACAGATGTACAGATCCGATATTAGTTTTTGATGCTAAGTAAAGGATTTGTAAAATTTGTAGTTCTGTTTTTTTCCCAAATTTACCAATTTCAGTCAATTCTTGTCAAAAACGACATGGCCTAAATCAAAATTATAATTGCCGCAATCGCTCTGATTTACAGTTCTCTCTTAAATGGAACAATTCTCATTCATATCGGTTGAGCGGATTTCTCGTGAACGCGTTTACGTGTTTTACATGAATTTGAGCAGCCGGCATCGGTGATAGGCCTGAGCTAAAGCTTACCCTTAATGCATCACATCGGTTCTATAGGAAATCCACGAAACATAACGCTGAATATACGCGAGCCTGCGGCTGCGGTGGTGCACAGATAAAAAGAAAAACAATTAAGAAAGGAAAACCAACGGAAGCTTGGTGGGAGCCGTTATCTCGGCCAGACATCTCTTCCGCAATGTCGACGATCTGCCTCGCCAGGTGTCTAGCAAAATCGTCGATTCATTGCCATTCGAACATTGGTCTTCGAGATAAAGCTGATACATAAGCGCACTCGTTTGCAAGTACCGAGGTGAAGCAACAGTACCAGGGTGTGCTTCTTTTTATTGAGTTTTCATTAGTTGTGCGACAAGGCATACGTTATGGCACAACTTTCAATTCTTTAAAGGGAAGCTGAAACGGTTTTAAATTTCCATGAATTGCTGGGACTGGGAAGAACAGACCTAATAATTTACGGTTCCGAATTTTTTTCTTCGTTTTGTTAATATAAGGGGCGGAAATCGCTTTCTAAATCGCCCCCGGGGACACGCCCTATCGCTTCCCGGAGCGCCGGGTGGGGTGGTTGCCAGAGGAGAGAACCGGCGAGAGTGACGCCATTCGCGGCGACCGAGCTGCCGGACCGGCGCGCTGGCATGTGCTGGCGTGCCTCTTTCCGTCCTGCGCTTTACTGAACGACGCTACGAGAGATCTGCCACCGCCGCCGCCGCACACGTTTGTTTTCTTTTGCGATTTTCGTAAAATGTTCTTTCGTGAAGCTGCCCGTCGCGGCAAGTTCACATGCACGCTCGTGCGAGCAAACGCCGCTGGCACGCAGCGAAGCATAGACGGAAACGCGCGCAGTAATAAATTTTGGTGACCGGACTTCGTGCGTAGCTTCCACAGCGTTGCACCTGAAGTATGAAATGGAGTATAGGCTTGCCTAGTGACATTCGACGTACGGTTGCAGTTATCGTGTTTACCAAACGGCGGTGCTAAAACTGCCTAATATCTTTATGTCAACACTAGCATGGTGAACGCGTACCGATTCTTGATCGAGCCACAGTCGCAAAGTCGTCGAACCATAGTATGAATATTGCACATATAATACCTCTGGCCATCTCTGGATGTGTATGATAAGCAACTTCCGTGACTGTACCTCGCAGCACTGCATGTGCGCGGTTTCAAACGCGACACTTATGTTCGCGATCGTGTATCAACACTCAAAAAACCACGGGACTTTTGACAAGCAGCGTCAAGGTGCTTGACATCGCGGAATTGCACCCGTTTTTACAATCTAATGAGAAGTTAGTGCTTCGGCATTCCTCCAGCAGCAAGTTCCCAGTGACACTTTAGCGCAATTTTTCTCCCGTCATTGGAACGTGCAGCTACATGAAAAAAAGAAAAACATACGACCAGCTAAGATTTCCAACGCACGAGAAGGTGCACAAATAGCTCTCGCTGTTGGCACACTCAACATCGTCGTTGCCGCCGTTACCGCCATTGCCGCCATCGTTTTCCGTATCGGCTGTCGGTTCGAACATGTACGGCAAAAATACAAGCTGTGCAAGACAGCGAGAACGCTCCATAATGCTTAGAACTCAGCTATGAAGCCAGAAAAGAACAGCGTGCTACGCTCTGAAACGGCGGCGTGCGGCGGCGCCGACCGGCGACTGCCGCGATTGACGTCACAGCGGCCCCGACGAATCACGGGCAACAGCGGCGTTCGCGCGATGCCCTGAGGCGCTGGTGCGCGTTTTCTTGAAAAAACAACCGCTTGCGTTTGTTTCCACCCTTTTTGAACCAGATATTCGTGTTCAGGGGACTCAAAACTGTAGAATGCGGCAGCGAACTGTTTTTTTTCGAAAAGTGTTTCAGCTTCCCTTTAAGTTCAATACGCCACGTGGTGGCGAAAAAATGAAACTCAGCGTATGTGCACATCTCCTGGCTATGAGTCGCTGTGATACGCTTCCAATGGCTCTAAAACAACGCCGGTTAGGCTCTTGGCTAGTGTCAAATCTACACACGACCGCTTAAGCGTCGTCGTAGGCACTTTGGGGTCACGTTAACACTGCAGACCGAATTGTTGGAGAACAAAGAACAGCAGCTACTTGCCATCGGACCGCCGCACGTTGACGTTTAAATCTGCCCACCGCAACGACGGGCGTGTAGTCGGTGGAAAAGAGCTGCCAGAATGTGTACCTCGTAAAGTTTCCGATGTCGCATATGCAAGAGCCCGATTGGAGGTAGACGAGCGCAACTTCGTCCCGTCTACAGTGCTGACGGCAAACGCGTCACGGTTAAAACGCAGGTGGACGTTGAACCATACCTCGACTCCAGCGACGATATGCGTTTACCAGGGCGCCATCCAAAAGAGTGCCCGAAACAAAACACGTTTGCTTGTAATTTGCGATTGAGCACACTTTCTAGTTAATTAGCTGAATGAAACTTGGAATGAGTAGAGTTCTCTTCTAACGGACAAACACGGGGCTGTCTGTTTCCGTTCCGTAGAAGCCCATGAATTAGCAGCAGGCGGGACTTCCACAGTATTTACAACTTCACTGTGAACTACGTAATTATGAAAAGTAAATGAAACTGGGAGTACACTCTCAGACAAAGGTACACCCTTTGGGGTATATATCTGCCACACAACGATAATCGTCATCTGCCTTGCTTGAGTTTCCTCTCTTGAAAACGCCACTCCCGCTACTTTCCTGTCGGGAATGCTATGGCACGGTGATAACGCGCATGCCGTTCGTTACTGCGAAGCACCGGGCTCGCAGCGTTAAAGAAAGGAAATGCGGACAAGACAGATGACGTTTATTCTTGTGTGGAAAGATACAACCCAATCAGTGTAATTTTGTTTTAGAGTGCAACGTTAGATTCATCTTAGCGGCTAATTCTCACGCAATTTTTTTCTCGATTGTTTCGACAAAACAAGAGTTACAGCCGTTTTCTGTAACCATACTCCCTCCGTAGACGGTCACGTATTAACAGCAGACGGGGGTTTTGTAACGTTTACAATTTCACTGTGAACTAATTATGACAAGTAAATTAAACTCGGCGTAATGACAGAGTTGTCTTAGCGACCAATTTCCGTATGATATTTTTTTCTAGATACTTGCAATAGACTGAGAGCTACAGAGCATTGGCGAGAAAGTTGGCTGTCAGAATTAGCGCTTTGCACTTCGTGAATATGGAGCCACAAAATGTGGTTTTCGCGAACGGTAACAAGCTAAGTAGCTAAGCCAGTTCTGGCTGTGTTCTCTCCGTCTGCGCCTTCACAATCCCGTTTATCACTGTCATTAGAATCGAAAGCACGGCAGCCATCATTTACTCGTGCTTAAAGTTCTTTCTGTGAAAGGCTGCAAAACAAAGTTTGCGACAGCGCTTTACAAGCAATCGAATACCGAGAAAATCACGAGGCAAGATATGAAGTTGCTCGCTTGAAGCTTCGGTTTAGATTCGTACAGGCTACGCTGTGCTATTTATATGCTACGGTAGCAGCGTCGCCGCTACCTAATATAGCTTGTGTTTACATCGGCTCCATCTTCTCGAAATGTTTTCGCCGCGATTTTCTGCGCATACCAGCCCTAATTCTGTACCATTCGAACCGTGAGACCACCAGGACTGCTCTGCTACGATGCACAAGCCCCTGGCCAAATCTGCGAAGCATGGAAGTCCAAGTATGTGGCGAAGATATTTCCCCAGAAGAGTTAACCGCCGAGATGGGCTGGTGCACCACCCGTTTCCGTCGGTGTTCCGCCCGTCGCCCAGACGAGCAGCGGGGCAGAAAATTATCCCAAGAACAACAACCTAGGACGCAAGGCTCTCGCTCTCGCTATAGACCCAGGCAGCAAGTTAGAACTCAGGTTCTCAAGGCCGCGCGCATGCTCCCACTACCAGCAAATGAGATCAAGATCATCGTCAGACCCAAAGGAGCCCTCAATATTTCCAAGGTCGGCAGCCGTACAGTGACTGCAGCTATTTTTCAAACAACGCAACTTAGCTCAGAAGACAGTCGAAACGACACAATATGCTCGAACAACCAGCAAAACATCATGGTGATCAGCACACCCAGCCCGCAAAATGCGGACCGGTACGTCAGAATCAAGTCCATCCAAGTCAACGGGGTAACCCACGAGGTAAGCGCGTACGAAGCCGCCCCAGATAATACTACCAAAGGAGTCATCAGAGGCATCCCTCTCACCGAGGCGTCTTCGTATAACGTACGGCGTTTTGTACCTGGCAGTACAAGCTTTGTACGCTGTGGGGTGGGGTCCACCACACAACGTGCACTTGGGTGTACACTGATGATCTTGATCTGGGTTGCGAGCTCCGCAGCCCAGGCAGATCTTGTTATTAGGGAACGGGCAAACGTCCATGCGGTGCCCGAGACGGTCGCAGTGGTAACAGATATCGATCTGCTTGCGGTACAGGGAGCATGGGATTAGTGTTGCGCCATACCGAACCATGTATGGTACGTCAGGTCCGTCGAAGGCAATGACGATGGTTGTGGTGGAACTGATTCGCTTTGCGGCCAGGGCTAGGGGATTACGATCATTTATGATGTTAGCATCGACTTGTCTGGCGTTATTAGTGTTGATTAGATTAGTGTTGCGCCATACCGAATGGTCGTAAGTTATAAGAAGACGCCTCGGAGAACTCCGAGTAGCACAGCATTCAGCCCTTCAATCAGAAGATTTACCGTCCATGGAGGCCAAGCACCGATCCCGGTCCCGCTCCCTCTCCAGACCGAGGTCGGACCGAGGTCGGTCCAGATAAAGATCCACGTCGACTCCAGGAGCCAGATATACCTCAGAAAAGGTGAGCTTCGCAGAGGCCCTGACGGGCGTCTCGCGAGAGGGTCACGTAAAATCGCCCCCACTGACTAAACCCAACACAGATATCGAACACCTTAAGAAAGAAAACGCAGTTATGCGTGATTTAATCCAAAAGCTTACCCAGGAGGTTCACAGCCTCAAACAACCCAAAACCCAACCCACACCTAACATCCCAGAACCCGCTACCAACAGCGAACCCGAAGAACTCTCAAGACCAGCCCCAAAAAAGCGAGCCCTCCAAGAAGGAGCTCAAGGCCAAGTACGCTCCGAAGTCAAGGATATGCTCGTAATACCACAAAGCACGGTGGAAACTTTACAGAATTCTCTAATCGCCCTTATGCACAGAGTCACCGCCATGGAAGCTAATATTCAAACCCTTTTCACACAAACCGCTTCCACAGCTCAAGCCGTAGCCATGGACACCACAGGAACCGTCGCCGCCACCCTGCCACCTGTGGCATCCCCTATCCTTTATCATGGCCCACACTAACACTGACACAACATTGTGGCAGTGGAACTGCCGAGGCTACCTCCATAAACAACCCGTTCTCCGTCAACACCTCAGTATTACTTCATGTCAACCCGACGTAATCTTACTCCAGGAAACGCACGATACTCCGGTCAGCCTTCCAGGATATCACTCTTTCACTGCGAACAATGCTCCACACGGAGTCTCCACACTCCTTCGAAAAAGAATTAGCGCAATCGAACACGATCTCAACGATCGGCGCATCGAACACCTCTTCATTGAGCTCATCCCGCACAGAAAACGAAAGGAAGGAATATTTATCCTCAATATCTACAATACTCCATTTCAACGCCATAGCCGATTTCTAACCATCTTCAAAAAGGCCCTTAACATTGCAGGCAGCAGCCCCCTTCTCATCGGAGGTGACTTCAATCTCCCGCACACAGGATGGGGTTAAACACACAGCTCTGCTGCAGGTCGTAACTTATGGCATGACTCCCATGATCTCGGGCTTACATTCATTACTGACCCAGCCTTCCCCACTCGCCTCGGCACTTCTACTGAACGAGACACGACAGCAGACCTCACTTTCACCGAAAACGCAGATAACGCCCATTGGCAACACTCAACACGACCTCGGGAGTGATCACTCTGTCATCTAAATTACTCTGCCAAACCTAACAGCCGTTAAGAGAAGAACAAGGGACTTTACTTGGACGGACTGGGATGCGTTCCGTAAACGCCGTGTAACAGCAACGACGGACACTCCCATTACCGACATGGAATCATGGTCATGCGACTGTCTGATACTAAATCGGCCATCCGCATTATCACGAGAGACGCCCCGACTGAGCGCATGGACAGTAGACTCGCCCACCTTATCGAGGCCAAATCATCCATCCTCTCTAGAGGGAAGGAACAACGGCTCAATAGAAGACTCAGACGGAAGGTCGCACTTCTCAACAAGGAAATTGAAGCACACTGCCGCGTTCTAAGTCAGCTGCAATGAACAGAGCTCTGTCACTCTCTAGACGGGCAACTCCACCACCCCCGCTCGTGGAAAATCCTCAAGCATTTGATTGATAGCACCACAACCCGCTCATATCAACAAGATCGACTCACCAAGCTTTTATTCACAAAAAGCAAGACGCATGGCCAGGACCACGTTAAGAATAGGTTATGTCAAAAGTACATCCCATCTGGGCCCACGCAACCTCACGGGCCATACACAGCGACCTCCAACCCTGCCCTTGATGAAGATTTCAGCGTGGCAGAGATTCATGCCGCCCTGCATAAGCTGAAGAGCCGTTCGGCGCCAGGCCCAGATGGTGTTACGAATAAAACACTAAGAAATCTAGATGACCCCCCGGTGCAACAACTCACCGAATACATCAACAACTGCTGGCTCCAGGGATCCATTCCCCCGACATGGAAAACGGCCAAAGTAATTCTCATCCCCAAACCCGGCAAGCCATCTAGCCTCGCCAATCTCCGGCCCATATCGCTAACTTCATGTGTAGGCAAGGTCATGGAGCACGCACTCCTAACCCGTGTAAACACTCACCTTGAAGACACATGTGCTAACCCCAACTCGATAATTGGCTTTAGACAGCATCTTTCCACCCAAGACGCTATGCTCGAACTTCAGCATCAAATCCTAGATGGCAAATCCCGTCACACGAAGGCGATCTTGGGCCTCTACGTCGAGCGCGCCTTCGATAACATAAGGCACTCCACCATCCTCGAACGCATCTCCTTGCTCAACCTTGGAGAACGCACTTACAGCTACGTAAGAGACTTTCTATCCAATCGGAAGGCCTTGCTGTCGGTCGGAGACATTCGATCGGAGGAACTCTCCCTCGGCAGCACGGGCACACCGCAAGGCTCTGTCATTTCCCCAATACTGTTTAATCTGGTTATGCTCGGATTAGCACAAGAACTACAAAAACTCGACGGCATTGAACACACCATATACGCCGACGACATTACAATGTGGGCTGCAAAAGGCAGTGACGGCCAAATCGAAACTGCCCTACAAGACGCCATTGACGTCGTAGAAAATTATCTTGAAGGCACGGGACTTCGCTGTTCCCCAGAAAAGTCGGAGCTTCTCCTATACCGCCCCACACTCCGTGGACGCCCCCCGCGGGGCTTCACGAATAAACGCCAATACGAGGAAATAGAGCTCAACCTGAGGGATGGCAGACCTATACCCGTGGTCCCTAGCATCCGCGTTTTTGGTATGACCATAGAAACTAACGGAGCTAACTCTACGGCTATCTCCAAGATCCTTCGACAGACCGCTAATACATCCAGACTGCTGAAACGAGTGACCAACCGGCGTGGGGGTATGAAGGAAGAAGGCCTCATCCGCCTTATGCAATCTTTTATTGTCTGTCACATTACTTACGTTGCCCTCTTTCTCAACTGGTACAAAGCTGAAAAGACTAAACTGGACATCATTATCAGAGGAGCCTATAAGCAGGCCTTAGGACTACCCAACCACACCAGCACGGAATTTTTACTACAATTTGGTATCCACAACACGCTAGACGAGTTAATCGAGGCCCAACGTCGATCTCAACTATAGCGGCTTACCCTCACGGAAACGGGCCGCAGCATTCTAAACATGCTTAATATCACCTACCACCGTCCACATGGAGACAAACACCCAATACCCCGCGACATTCAGCAATGGATACACGCCGACCCTATTCCGAAAAACATGCACCCAGACTACAACAAAGAAAGCAGGAAGGCACGAGCTACCTCCCTCATCAAAGCTTATGACAACACCGCGGGCGTCACCTTCGTCGACGCAGCTGAGTACCAAGATGGACGGCGCTTTGCGGCGGTTACCACAGCAGGCGGCTTGCTCCGACATGCTGCCAGCATCATTACCAAAAATGCCGAGACGGCCGAGGAAGTGGCCATCGCCCTGGCCACTCTTGACCCAGCCTGTCACACCATACTGAGCGATTCTCGCGCAGCAATCAATAACTACATCAAAGGTCGTATTTCTCATCAATCACTCCGTATCTCACGACAAGCCCCGCGTTCGTCTGAAAATCAAATCACCCTCGTCTGGATCCCAGCACACGCCGGCGTAGTCCACCTGCACCTCACCAACCTCAACGAGGTTACACACTGCGTAGCACGAGGACTAGTCAACCGTGCCGGAGACGGTGCAGGTGCACCCGCAGGACGCGATCGCCTTACAAGATACAACGACCTTGTGAAGTCATTTTACCTCACAAGAAGAACCTTCCCCACCCCTCACCGCAAGTTAAACAGGGCACAGGCAACCACCCTTCGCCTGTTACAGACGAATACATACCCCTCCCTCACACGCTATCACACTATACACCCCGACATCTACCCGAGTCAGACGTGCAAGGTCTGTAAAACTGAATCGGCAACACTCCACCACATGCTATGGGAGTGCAAACATCAATACCCAGACCTTAGTCCCGTGACCCTCTCGTCGAGATGGCACGCCGCCCTGCGCAGCTCCCATCTCGACGACCAACTCTTGGCGACCCAGCAGGCCTACGAAGCGGCGAAGAGGCAAGACCTCGACGTCCCATCGTGGGAGGCCTAGGCCCAGCCGACTGAACTGCTGGTGCTCATTAAAGTTCACTCTCTCTCTCTGAGCTCTAACGAGCAATCAAAACACTTTAATTTCTCTAAGAATGTTTATTTATTATTGAAAATTATGTTCTTTTGTTATGGATTATGCATTATGTAAGGTACAGTAAAGAGTGTTCCTAATATGGCCATCGCAAAGCAAGACCGTTAGTGATCACACACCAACACAGCGAGTTACATGCCCAAAGAAATGATGTCTGATAGAACACACCCAAATCCTCGATGAGTGATATATTGCAGTCCACTTATTCTTTAGAGACTACTTCCGGACACTGCTTGCATTTCCGGCGCTAGTTGCGTGTCATTCACGACATACAAAGCAATGATATACCTTTCACAGAACTGAACATGCTCCGAGTGCTGCATGAAAAACCTTTACGTTTGTACTTCCCACCCTCATGTTATACCCTCCACTGAACGCCTTTAAGGGCACTGACAATAAATAAATAAACACTTACCGCTGTGTTTTTTATTATTACGATATCATCGAGCGATGCTCAAGAGACGAGGCGCCGCGAGAACGACGAAGTGGGTCTTTGCCATTGGCGCGAGCGAATGTCGGCCTGGTGCTCTGGCTCCAGTCCAGTGTAAATTAGTGTAAATAGCCTGTAAATAGCCTCTTCCGTCTGTGTATTTCTACACGTAACAATATATTTAATCTCTAATGAATAAATGCATAAATAAGCGCTGATATCGAATGACAAAATACCCGCATATCGCTTCTTGCAGTTACACAAAGCCCATAAATAAATGTGTCAAAGGAAAACTTGTGCGACACTTCTGGCGTTCACATGAGACTGTATGCCTAATTCATTCCTCACACCACATTTCGCTGACGAAAATCGAATCCCGGTCACGGCGGCTGCATTTCGATGAGGGCTAAATGCGCGAAAATCGGTGTACTTAAATTTAGGTGCACGTTAAAGAGCTCCATGTGGGCCAGTTATTCCCGAGTCCCCCACTACGGTGTGCCTCGTAAGCAGATCGTGGTTCTGGCACGTTAGAACTCCGTAATTTAATAAATAATTTGAATTTTACTTGCCAAAAGATATTAAGCTTCTCATTTACGACAGCTTGCTTGTGTCACATATAAAGTACTGCCAATTAGTGCGGGGTACGACTGGCCCAGTCAATATCAGCAACCTCCGTAGAATCCAGAAAAAGGCAACTCGTGCCATCGTGCATTTCCCACACGACAGTCGCACTGCACCGCATTTTTATCAACCAAATGTAGTTCTTTTACCGAAGCTATACAAGCACACATTTGTTGAACGCTATGAGGTAGCTGTTTGTAGGAATAACAACTTCTTAGTCAGCATTTCTTCTTTGAAAGGAAAACAGAAACAACGCGCCTTAACCAAAAATAGGAACATCCTTCAACTCGAACCAACTACGAAAACGGATGCTACGGTACTTCTTGCCATACCATTAGGCTGCGTTTGTTAGCCTGTGCTTTTGCTAGTGAGCTGCTTTCATTGTATGTATAGTAAGCAGACATATGCATATGTTTATCAACATTGTTGCGTCGAATGCTTATGTTTGTCTAGTGCATTTCGTTTAATCTGAAATTGCTATATTCTGGTGTATATCTTTTTTTCTTGTATATTTCTTTTTATTTTTGCTGCTATGTAGCTCTGGTTAGCAATGTTTTAGCTTTGCGCTTATCTTTCCCATTCGTCTATGCTAAGTTAAAGGGACTGTGGGCCTTGTCTAGCCGCTTTCTGGCTTTTAGTCCACGGTCCTCAACATCTGTAATCTTTCGATTGAGATGTTGGAATGAAGTGGTTTTAGTTTGTTGGCTTGGTGCAGTTACGACTCGATCGAAAGGAAGAATAAATTGCAATATGCATGCAGGCGCTTCAATACAGAACACGCCCCCCCCCCCATTTCACTCTGAAACTGAAAAAAAGCATGGCCCCTTCTCCCCGCCCGGACACACAGGCATAGCGCGCCTTTCGTTAATGCCACCACACACATGCGCACACTGTTCATACCGAACACTACAAAGGAGATGAGTGCTAGTAGTAGAGTTCTCAGTCGCGCTATCGTGTCGCCACATGTATAGGCAGATCACCGTCCCAGGAACTTCGATGCAGCTCTAAACCTTGCTATCGCATTACAGGTTTCGCCCTTCAGGCGAAACTGCCACTACGTAGTTCTACTGTTAGCTGTTCTAGTGCAGCATATCTCACAAGCATTTACGTATTTTCCATGGTCTTCTTTTAATTTTCATTAAAGAAAATGAATCAATATGCCCTAGCAGGTGTCTAGCAGCGAATAGATTTCGAGAAGTTTTTCTTTAGCGAATTAAGCGGTAAGCAATATAGGTCGTCTTTATTGAAAACAGCGGCCTTCCACTGCAACCACTTATAACTCCGCAGTTATCAGAAATGTTTTACTTTGTGCTGGTGATTGCACTAACCAAAGTATTACTGTTATGCCACAGCTCTCAAGCAAGCGACGCTTACTGCACTGTAAAAATCGTGAACATTGTCGCTTATTCGATAGCATCCCTATTCGTTATTACATTGTAGACACGTGACCAAGGCATGCGTTTTAGGATGGACAGCGTTCGATAAAGACAGCGTGATGAGGCATGTAGTGCACTGAAGGTCCGTGTGCCAACAGAGGCGCCGTAAAGCACACCGACCGGACATGCGTTTTCCAGCAGCAGATGCTGCGATACCCGCCGGTGAATATATCACTTTTTTTAGGAACGGATGTCCACTTTACCATGCCACTAGGCATGGGACCGCATAAGGCTTTTGCAGGCACATGGCCACGGATGAGGATAGGAGCCATGAATGGGGCGGAAGTGAGCATTGAAACAGACGCGTTTTAAAGTGCAAGCACTGTAGGGCTACTTCCCTCGAAAATATGTCCGTCTGTAATGCTTCACAAGAGAAAGAGAGAGAGAAATTGAGAGAGAGCATTTAAGAAGAGAGAGAGGCTTGACACGATGCGCTCCATAAGTCTTAGAGGGTATTGTTTCACTAGGGCACTGTAGGTGGAACCAATCTATTGCTACATTCTTCTTCCTAACTTCGACGTCTTCTCCGTTACCACGCTTGTGATGCGGGCCGCCACGCACACGCAATCGGCTGCCTTGTTCCCCACGAAGTTAGTATCAAGAATATTTCGAACTGAAGTATTTTCAAATTTTGAAGCGAATAGCCCCAAGGGCTCTGAGCAAAAAAGCTGGCGTGTGTAGCAGCCAAAACGGCGCCTAAATTCCCACTGGCTGCGACGCCACGTGACGAGCACGCATCCCCCCCGAGCGCGCCCCGACGGAGCCGAGCAAGTCTAGGGGAGCGCCTCCTGATTGCGCTGCGTCAGGGCCATCGCCGCGACGCCACGTCACCCTCGCTGTCGGAAGCCGGCGCGCACTCCGCATTTCTCACTGGACTTAGCTACTGCGCGCACCTGCCGGCCTTGTGGTCGCTGTTTCGTCCGCAGTGTTTCGTCATGCATGACGTCGGTGGAATGCGGCTCTCGCACCGCAGGCTGCTGCAGCTTGCTGGCTCGGGCTGCACGTACCGCTATGGAGTGTGAAGCATCTACATCGTCAGCGGCCGCCACCTCGGCAGCAGCGAAACCTGGCCGTACACGCCAGTGCACCGCCGACTAAGTTAGGGATCGGAAGAAGGCAGCAAAACAAGAGGCGGGCAGCGGACCTGCTGAATGGGAACGAATATGTAGCGACCGTCTGTCACTGTGATTTGTGTCCCGCTTCTGTAAAATTCAGTTACCTCGCCTGGCCTCCAAGTGGGGGTCATTGCACCTGCTGAGGTGGCTGCCCGACAGGGGCGCCACCACTCCCACTCGGCAAACCTGTTTTAGTGTTGAATAAAGCCAGTCCAATTTTCGTTCTGAACCTGCCAAAACGTGTATTACTTGCCTACGCTAAACTGAGCTCCCAACAAGTACATCATGGCCACTGAAAAAATCTTCCGCCTGACTGTCCCCATAGACATTACCGAACGCAATGCGTGAAAGTAAATGCGCTTTGTTTCTCAGCAATATCTTCCAAATGATTCCGGTCTACAGGGACCATGCTAATGTAGAAATTGTGAAAAATATAATCTCGAGACTCGATAACATACCCCACAGCACAACAGCAAAACATCACTGGCAGCTCAAAAATTGAAGCACCACTCACCGGCGTTCAATTGGCATTAATGCTTTCGCATTCACCACTCTTAAGTGCTTAGGTGTCCTCCGAATTTTTTTACTGGGTCCTTCCTAATATATTATATTTAGCAGTCCCTGCTGTCTGGTTGTCTTGACAACCTAGTAAGGTCCTGTAAAGGGCGTCCTGGAATCAAGTACCTTTCGAACCAGAATCCACGAATCTCCTTCAATCTCCGGCATCTTTAGGCTGTGCCTGAGGTGAAGCTTTTTTTTCACTTTAACTTTATACTTTTGTCGCTGCTGAGATGTCTTGGGATGTTCCTTTAGATCGACTTGTTTCACTAGACAACATTCGTGGTCCGCTGGCAGCCATGAGCTAGTGCCAAACGCCGCAAAATGTGGACTGCATCCCAGCCCCGATGTATGTGATTTGTTGTGATGCACGACGGCTGCTTCAAGGTGCATTTCCAGCCGCCGTCGAATTCGGGGTATAAGCGTATGTATGTACATATTCAAATCCTTTATTTTTGCTCTCCAAAGGAATTCGATTCCCGATGGTTAGTTGAAGCACGCAGGGTGAATTTTGTTTTCTCAGCCCAAAGTCTCAGTGTCTCGCTTTTTAATGCTGGGCCATTGTGTGCGATGAAGACTCTGACGTTCTTGAAGTATTCTCGTTCCAGCATCGCGCGGTTCGTGTCCTCTTTCCCATCTTTGGCGGCGACAGAACGCCTGCACTCGTCCACGTCCACAACAAACGCTTGCGTCCTCCTTAGTCACCCCACCCCTTTTTCTTTTTGATTGCAGTGAAATCCAGATAAAGAACCTCGAAAGGCGTATCGGAATACTTTGGCAAGACCATCCTGTTGCCTGTAGGCTTGTACTTGGGTTTAACAAGCTGACACTGATGACAAAGCTTCACATAAAGTGTGATGTATTCTTTGATGTTTTCCCAAATGAATCGCTGGGCTACGTTGCAGTACGACTTCCGAAATCCGTCGTGTCTTCATGACCCTGGATTGGTGCGGTAAAGCTTCACGACTGTCGGCCCTTTGGTTTCCGGACCGTACACTTGGCGTCTCTTCCAACCCCTCCGTGCCTGCTCAAAGCTGTAAACGCCTTACAATTCTGGTAGGCGTATCGTGCGACACGTGGAGTTGAGATGGGGCATCGGCGTCCTCATGTTTCTGTCCTTGGCGATGCATGACGTCAAAGTGGAAAAATTCTATTTGGCTAACCCATGGAGCTATTATGCCCATCGGCTGCGACAGCTCTAATGCGTGCGTCAACGTCTAGTTGTCTGTGAACAGCTTCAACTGATTGCCTTCCAGAGTGCTTCTGAGGTGTCGTAACGCCATCACAACTTCAAATTGCGCAGAGACAACCAGGCGTTGATACCTGTTAGAGCTATTGCAGCTGAAGGGCAGAATAGCTGAAGGCGTTAGCGAAATACAACAACTAAGCGTTGATGTCATACATTGCCCGGAACGAAACAGAATGCTTTTTTTGCAGGGCAGTATTAGCTTGTTTATTTGATATTTTGCAAACAATTGATACTTTGCACTGTGATTAAGAATTGCGCTGAAAATAATTTTGATAGTTTCTGTTTTACTACTTGTGGTATTTGGTTTTATTAGCTTTGATACTTGTAAACTGCTACTTTGGCTGCTCCACCCTTTATTCGCCTTACCTTAAGGGCAAACGTATATGTTTTGCGCAACTAAATGCTTCTTCTCAGTGTTGGCTTGTTAAAGCCAAGTACAAGTTTAGAGACAACAAGATCGTTTTGCCAGAGTATACAGATATCTCTTTCGAGGTTGTTCATCTTGATTTCGCTGAAATCAAAAAGGAGGGGGAGAGATTTAGGAAGACGCGAGCATTCCTTGCCACCGTGGACAAGTTAGAAGCAGACTGTAGAAATAAATTGGTCTACTTACAGTACCCCAGTTAAATCTTGATGATATAATGACTGGCTTGCTCATTATATATATATATATATATATATATATATATATATATATATATGTATATATATATATCACGCGATGATACGCGCTCAGATACGTCACAGACGTATGCGTGCAAGGTGAACGACTGGGAAGAATGCTTCCGCACTAGCACACCAACCACAACTGGGAGTTCTCCAGTAGCTTTTTATCATTTCGTTCGCACTGGAATAGGTCTCTGCAGAAATCAAAATGTTTGGAAAGTGGGTCTGACACTTTAAAATTGTATTTTATTTAAAATAAATTTATTTTTACTACACGTGCTGTGGTGAATGTTGTTATCTTTGTTATCGGGGTACGGATATCGCCGTATTTTTCATGAAAGAGCTCAGTACGCTAGTGGTGTTTAAAAATATGTCGTGCACTACATACTTCATTTTTCGTTAAACTGTAGAACCTGGCAGAACCCTTTGTTTTTTGACGAATTAACTGCTGACCTCCTGCACGTATCGCATCACATCATATCCCCTTCTAATATGTTACCTTCTTCATTTCGCATGAGTGTACGCAAACCTTTACCTCCTGCGTCTAGCGCACGGATATGTTTAGAAAATTATTCGGGTACGTCTTCATATATTTTAGATCTGATGCACCCGACGCTCCCTTCTGAATGCGATGGCACCAGTTTCCGGCTCTATCTGGAATAGCCGGCTGGCGTAGCCAACCTTCTCGCTTATATTTAGCTAAAAAAAGCGGCAATTTGATAAGCAATTTCGTTTAATAATCCTGAGTATACCGGCAAAATATATAAGCTGCGGAGACGGAAAAGTTTGAAGCCGGGGCGATAACATATTTGAATTCAACAAATAAAGTTAATTTGTGAGTTGCACAGACTAACCACTCCAGCATTGCGGTTTGGCGCTATAACGTAATGTATATTTTTAAAGGGTACAAAGGGTAACAATACCCCCATGGCTCCGTAAGATTGCGCATGCTTCAATTGACCAGACTGTAAGCTCGTCATCACTATACTGCAGTGGCCTAAATGACTAACTAATGCTTAATGTTTTCGTACTTCCTTTTTCCGACAAAGCCACGGTTGTTGAAGACTGAGAACGTATGGAAACCCAGCCATAATAGCGGTAATAATAAATGCAAAACGGAATAGCTAAACGCCTTCGAAGGAAAGCAAGGAATGAAAAGGGGCCCTTTGAAAGAAACAAGAAGCAACAAACAGATCAGGCCTTATCTATTCGCCAGCGAACGACCTGCGCGATTGGCTCCTCCCACCTGTGTCACGAAGCTGAGTCCGATGAGGTACGAGACAAAACAGACGATCGCGATGAAGATCTCCTTGTGAGGTCGGAGCAGTCGGGGCCACTCGTCCACAACGGCAGTGATGAAGCCTTCCAGTGTACAGAACTGCATGGAATAAACTCGTTAGAATGAATCACAGATATATCGGGCACTTCTGAGAACGACAACAAATAGATAGGTGTTAATGCCATTGACCTCAAAGGCAAACTAGAGCCTGATGAAGCATCAGAACGCCTTCTTGTAAGTAGAAGTTCTTTGTTCATACGCATGAACTGCAACGCACACACATATATCCTGAGTGAGTTCCGATGTAGCATGGTTAAGACAAGTCACGTACTGCCCAAAATGCACTGCTACAATCTTGACTGGTTGAGGTGTGTCTTCATCGCAAGAGTCGCAAAACGACGACGAAGCCGGGCATAGTGATGATGAAAAAAGTAGAAAAGATTGTATTCACTTCATTCGTACATGGTAGTGACTCTTATCCGAGTCTCGAGTGCTTCTCACTAACGCGGGGGCTAGGATGGCCTAAATAACGGCTTGCTGTCTTGTGGTCGTGGAAATTTTCTTGGGGAGCCTGTGGAAGTATATGCTTTTGTAAGGTTCCGTCGTCGACGGCCACCTGCCCTTCAGTTTGTCTTCTCTTCGCCCATCCCTTTTCGCCAGCTCGGGGAATATAAGGGGTGATGCTGTTTCGGAGAACAGGGCAATTATGTCGAAATAGGCACGTCCGCTTGAACGCTTCTCACACTTGACAGGTCGATGTCCAGGCTTACCGGACAGCCTTTTCTGAGACGAGGCGAATCATCTTGTCATGGGAACGTACGCCTGAATGCCTCCCATACTTGACAGGTAGATCATAACAGTCCGTTCGCCACCACAGGAGGTCTCCAAGGGGTTGCAGTATCCAAGCACCTCGAACAGACCGGCAGACCTGTTCAGACCTGTTCAGACCTGTTTTTCGTTTCCACGAACGTTCCAAGGCCTGCCAGGTGATACCTTCTGGAAATAAACCACGCCAAGCCGAAGGCACAACAAAGAGAGAGCATCTAACTAACCACAGAAACTGCCAAGTTTACACGTTCTTCACATAAAACACTATCAAAATCATGCCTGCAGCCCTCGTTCTAGACTCCTGAAAACTAACAAAGAAGGAAACCAGACTTCAGTGCGTACTTCAACCAGCCTAATGCCTAACGTTCTTGTGTTTCTTTTTTCCGAGAAAGCACGGTTCTTGGGAGACTGAGAACGTATTGAAACGCAGTAATAGTAGCGCTAATCATAAATTCTAAACGGACAGGAAAAATGCCTTCGAAGAAAAGGAAAGAATAAAAAGAGTCCTTTTCCAACAAACAAGTAACATATGCATGCGCCTAATTTGACAATTATTACCTCTTGATGCGCACTCGATTGGATCACCCGCCGTGGTTGCTCAGTGGCTATGGTGTTGGGCTGCTGAGCACGAGGTCGCAGGATCGAATCCCGGCCACGGCGGCCGCATTTCGATAGGGGCGAAATGCGAAAACACCCGTGTGCATAGATTTAGGTGCACGTTCAAGAACCCCAGGTGGTCAAAATTTCCCGAGTCCTCCACTACGGCGTGCCTCATAATCAGAAAGTGGTTTTGGCACGTAAAACCCCAAATATTATTATTACTCGATTGGATCACTGTCTGAAGGGCTTCGGGAGTCGCCGAAGGTAACAAAGGGCACGTGGCATACGCTTCCCTCTATCGTCGGCTGCCACTGTGTGCCCGCGGCATGCTTTTTCGTCCCTTCAAAGGAGGCCGTAAACGGCAGAATAATTGCCCATCTTCCTTTTTCCTCACTCTCGTGGCGCATTTTACGGCAATGGCAGTCTGGTTGGTCCTGTCCATACACGCATATCTCCACCCAGCCAAACCTTTCAGCCGCACCCCTACTCGCAGAGACGCATTCTGATTTGTCGCTAGGATTGCTCACCCGCCACAACTAGTCCCTTGAAGTTCTGCGTGACACCCTGTTTTCTTGTCTTACGGGCTGCGGTGTGGCGACTTTCTATATTCTTCGCTGAGCCGAATACTTGGCTCGCCTGATCTTGCACTGTTAAGCCAATTTTCGCCACGCCAGTGGTCGCCCAATGTGCCTGTGAGGTTCCCGAGCGCCGGGTTCCTGCACTGCTGGACTGCCCTGGCTTTCTCATCTCCTTTTGACGATGCTGGAAAGTCACCCAAGTGTGGAGGTACGAGGGAGTTCTTCAGCGTCTCCTTGAATCTTTTGGCGTTGCTTCAAGAAACTTCGTCCACGCAACGAACGTCCTCCTGAATAGTCCTTGTTTCTGCTTTCGTGACACAACTGTTTTGCTCTTCCGCCGCGATTCCTTCTTTAACAACCTTCAGCATGCCTAAAGAGCTTTCCGAATGTGGCAGCAGCAAATTAGTTTGATTTCTCTGCTAGCCCTTGCTGCGGTGTTCTCACTAACCCGGATGCCTCCTCGCTAGCGCCTTGTTTACTGATTTCACTAGCTATCTGCTGTGCTTCTGAGTGTCTATGTCACGAGGCATTTTTAGGGGGCTTCGTTGCCGTAACTTATCTCCTCCACGATCTCTGGAGCCTGGAAACGCGTGAGAGCTTGAAACGTATGGGCACCAGAATTCAGGCCATTTTTCTTGAACGGCATTTACATGTGATTTCAAAATAATTAGGGATAGTGCTTCGACATATTTGGCGATACTGCTGCTTCAGTAAGCAATAGTCAGAACGGCCCTTCAATCTTCACGCTGGCTACGGGCAAGGAAACACTATTCTTCTCGACTACCTGCCGGATCCACGCATATTCCCCAGTGAAATCATCAGGTTTCACAAACGCAGGGTGGTCAATGTCCATTGTCGCAGCTGAGTCTCTTGCGGCTCTTGTGGTCTTCGACACCTTCTTGGGGAGACTGTGAAAGTATTAGTGCATTCGTCAAGTTCTGTCGTCGAAGATCTCCAGCCCTTCGGTTTGTATTCTCTTCGTCCATCCCTTTGTGTGAGCTCGGGGAATAAAAGGGGTGATGCTGTTTCAGAGAAGAGGGCAATTATGTTGCCATTGGGACGCCCACTTGAAAGCTTTTCACACTCGACAGGTTGATGTCCAGGCTTACCGTAACAGCCTATTCTGGGACGAGACAAGTCATTTTGTCATGAGTACGTACGTCTGAATTCCTCTAAGACTTCACGGGTTGATCATAACAACACCTAGAAAGGTGAAAAGAAAAGCAGGACAATAGCAACTTTTATTGCTAGAAACACCAGCAAGCCAATACAATGGCTTATGTAAAGGCCTTCCTAAAGGCCCACTTGGTAGCGCGAAGCAATTATCTTGCCACCATTGAAACACCAGAAGCGCACATTTTGCTTTAACTTACGTTGAAGTAGACATGACAAGGAAAAACTCTTGACACGACCTCTACAATAACAACGAAAAGAAGCAACCATAGAGTAACGACAACAAAAACGACAATAAGTACGAAAACAATGGACAAAAATAAAAACAAAAGACAGGCGGAGGTAACCATTACAATACATGCAGATACCAGAGACGAAAAGAGCAATAGACACCTCAGGTGTGTGGCTCGACTTGCCTGACTGTCCAGTCCCAGCATGACAATCATGAGAAAGAAGAGCACCGCCCAGAGCGGAGATATGGGCAGCTGCAGAACCGCAGACGGGTACGCCAGGAACGCGAGGCCCGGACCTGCGCGCCGCATTTCGCCGGTTACAGGTTGCTCACGCGGGTGGGTTTCACGGCGCCAAAAGGGATGCCGTACTTTTCACCACTCGTGCGCGCCAATAGTGTAAGGACTCAAAATAATGTTTTGTAGTTGGCGTAACTCGTATGCCCGCTAACAACGGATGGCACCATGCCATGGCCAGAGCGTCCTACGATGCATCGGAGTGATGCCAGCGACGAATAGGGTGATTCCAGAGACATAGTGTGAAGGCGCGAGCAGAATTGTGGTTTGATCGAGCGCATAATTCGGGTTCCGTGCCTGCGATGGTTATTTTTTACGAAATTCTGTGAATGTTTTCCGTTACTTATTCTTTTTAATAAAGCGGTTGTTTATCAACGTTTTACTTTTTTTTACTTTCCAATTGTACAAAATTCGGAGCTTAGATTTTGCGTTCTGATTGGCGGCGCAATATAAACAGTAACGAAAGACGCAAAAACGCATCCAGAATGGTGAACATAACCTTATTGAAGTGAAATAATTAGAATGACGCTAAGTCAACACAAGTACAATTGCACAGTGCGCAATATAGCTTGCGGCAGATAAAATAAAATTTAACAAGGTTCATATCAGTGAGGGCAGGACGCTCCTTTCCACTAATCACTCAAAGAATGAAAGAATGCAAAGCTAGCAGAATTAGCGCGCACCAGAATAGTGGTGGCCTTTGGCAGTGCTTGAGCCCCCAGAATGAAATGGAGTCAACAATGTTCCTTATAGTGCAGCTTACACAGTTCCGAAAATCGTCCACGAGTTGCGGCAAGTCGCGCGTTACAAGGAGCACCAGGCTGAATACGTGCTCCGACCACGCAGTACAGTGTACAGGGAAGCTGGCTCATCAGATAACAATATTGGCTTCTCGAAGCCGCATCGGGCTGGTTCGCCACTTCTTGCACAGGTGGTGACGCTCCTATGGGTACTGCGCCCCGGCCGCTTGATCGGGCACGTTTCTTTCGTTGCGGCATCGGCGTCTCTGGCCGCCGCGTTGAACTCCCGCCCGCATATGCCCTCTCTGCCGTCTGCTCGAGCTCTCGCTAGGGACAGTCACTCTTTGTGTCACTTGCCGTAGGGTAGCATGTACAAGTGTTTGTCGTCTACCTCAGCTCTACCGCAGGCTCTCACGCGTTGACGTTCGCTTGCCGCCGTCACTGGTCACAGCTGGTTACATTTCAAGGCACACAACCTACTCACGTGAAACTACTCTTTACCCGTTCGCGTATTAATACCAAACAAACCATCGCGCATGCCTAGGCACCTAGGTAATTTCTAGAACTTGAGCATGCACACTATGCCAAAAAGGTTATTTAAAAGAAAATGGTGAATGGCTAACGTACCGGGAAACCTCAGCAAAACAAACAACAAAGGGGTCTCCAAACACACCATGAATAAATACCAAATCCTAAACTGCACTCTGTTTCATAGCTATATAACGATTTTCTCTTTACAGAAAGCATTCGGATTGTTCAATGAGTAGGATACGTAATCCAATGAAGTATGCTCTATGGCATGTCGTCGACTGAACGACAAGTGGCCGAGTTACAGACCAGTCGGTGAATATCTGTAGTGGTGTACACAGGGTCTTTCAGTGAACACTTTAAAAACATTTTTTAATTACCTGTGGCAGATAGCACCATTCTAGCCCATGAACTGGTCTACTCGAAAAGGCAGATACTGTTCGCCCTAAGAAAAAAAGAACTGAAGTGCGTATTTGACTAATTAAAATTACCGCCCAAGTCCTCCATACAGATGGTTAACCAGCAAAACTGAAACGTGCGGCGCCGGTGTTTATCAGTGGGTCAATCCCGACGGTTCATTATGCGACGCCTTGGGTTGACGGATCCTCGGTACGCAGTTGCTGCTTGCGCTCGGCTGCACGTGCCCGTCCTCATGCCGGGGCAGCAGTATCCGCACGGCGCAGACAATCTCGTTCCCGGTTCCGCACGCGGTATTGCTGATGGAAATCCGCCTGCTCCTCAGAAGTACATATTACGTGTGGTCTAACCATTTCGGTGGCGGAAAAAGACTGCTGCGCGCGCGCTCGGCTGCGACGGAGAGCAACGACGTCACTACTGCCAGAGACAATCGAGCCTTTCTCTCTTTTTGTTTTCGCACATGCGCATGGGGTTGCGCCGGAGGAGTTTTCCTTGTACAGGCGATAGGTGGACAGACGGACGGAAGAATCTGTTAGATATATAAAGTTTTGCTGTAAAGAAGATTCATTCACTCAGTTTTTAACTAATAACCTTACGGCACATGTTGCAATTTACAAATTCTAGCGGGTGAGACCGCAAAGTATAACCACTTCAAAATAATTTTATGGGTGACACCATTTACGAGATATGCTGCGTCAAACTTGCATTGAAAATGCACTGTCGTTCCACTTGCTTTCCTAACAAAACGTCGTTTTATGCATTCAGGCACAAAAGTAACTGGAACGCCAATGGATTTCTCCGCAAAGTTCGGGAATTATTATTATAACGAGACAGCAGTTTTTTCTGATAGGCCGACCTTACGCGGCGGAGACGATAGAAGCACCAAAGAACCAGGCGGGAAGTACACATCTCGGTGTCGCCGGTCATACAAACGCCTTGGACTTCCTTGAGATTTCAGAAGGTGGTCACGGGCAATTTCCCTTGCGTGGGCGCTTTGGGCGATGGCGTCAAATGCATATTCACTGGTTGGTGCCGCGTGATAGGGACGGTTGTGTCTAGGGCCAGCGCTGGTTCTCGGTCGAACAGAAGGAAAAGTGGGGAATAACCGGCTGTGTTTACGTGCTTAAATTCCACGCTGAAGTTGGCCAGCATCACTCGCGCTTTCCTCCATGCAGTCGAGCGAACCCTCTTGCCACGCAAATTTCGCGATCGAGCAACAGACGTTGATTACCCTCAATGACGCTTTTACGTCTGCGGGTGTTTCTGTGCCGACAGAAATGAGACTGCTGGAGCGAGGCGGGATGCTCATTCGATCTTAGCACAATCAAGGGATGGTTACTACGTGAGCTATCCAGCGGCATCGCTTAATCTTCCGACAGCGTTATCGACTTCAACTTAATGTTGATGATTGCGCCCTGTCGGTTAAGAAAGTCCATGCCGAGAATGACGTCTCATGAATACTGCTGGATGATAATGAAGTTGACAGGGTAAGTCCGGTCACGAACGGTAATTATTGCCGTGTACATTCCAGTCGGCTTTATTAGGTGTCCTCCAGCGGTCCAAATTTGAGAGCCTTCTCGTGCAGTCCTAATTTTTTTCAACTGGGCGGCGATGACTCCGTTCGTTATGGAGTAGTTGGCTCCTCTGTCCACTAAGGTGGTGACTGCTTGGCCGTCGAGAAGCACGTCGAGGTCGGTGGTTCTTTGTCTTGCGTCGCAGTTATGTCTTGGCGTCGGATCACGGCTGCGTCGTGTTGACCTGAACCTGGAATGTCGCGTAGTCAACCCGTCTTTCGTTGGCGTATTCTTTATTTCCAGACTTCGTCGGAATGGCGGCGGCTCGTTGGTATGTCGCCGAAATAGCAATTTCAGCGTCTGCATCGGCGGCGGAGAATTTTCGTCAATTCGACGAACAGCAACCTCAGCTCCATCGATTGCTGCTTTCAGTTTTCGGTTATGGGCTTGCAGACCGGCTCTGGGCTGGGCCAGTGTATGGACGGCGCTGCGGGGACAGGTAGTGGCCGGATGACGACGAACGGGACGGTCGGCGTGGCTTCCACTGATTGGCGGCTAGGCAGTCAACGATATCGCGTGGCTGTTCACCCTGCTGCGCGCGCGATGCGTTGACGGCAAAGCTTCGCAGGCCTAAGTCACGGTATGGGAGTCAGCGGTAGACGTGACTGGCTTTCCGCAGTGATCACAGAGTTGGTCGTAGTCTCGAACACACGCCACGTCTCTTTTTGGGTTGTTGCGCTCACAGACGGACGGGCGAGGTGCCGGTGGCGGGCGACGTAATTTCGCTGCTAGGGGGCTCTGGTGCGGGTGTCGAGGGGGAAAGGTGCAATGGCTCCAGGATTTACTTTTGGAAATGCGGTTGTTTGCTTTGAATCAGGGGTAAAATCAGGACTCGATGGGAACCAAAGGTCAGTGGTTCACCTCGCATTAGGCGCTCAAGGGAAGACTACAAATGAAGCTGTGCAGGGTGATATGGGCTGGACTAGTTTTGAAGCGAGGGAAGCTCAAAGTAAAATTGAGTATGAAGAACGACTGAGGAGTATGGAAGAAAGTAAATGCGCTGGGAGAGTGTTGAGGTATCTGTACAGCAAAAACATTGATTCACATTGGAGGAAAAGAACAAGGAAGCTTAACATCAAGTATGCGGCCTGTAGGGTGGGCAACACAGCAACAAAGAAAGCCAAGCGGAAAGTCAGAGAGGCTGAAATAATCTCATGGGTGGCGGTAACAGAAAAGAAACCTACAATGCGCAACTATTTAAAAGGAAAAAAGGAAATCAGGAAAGAAACGCTTTATGATAACTCAAACGGAAGCTCATTACTTTTCGAAGCGAGATCGGGATGCCTTAGAACAGGCACCTATGAAGCGAGATATAAGAAGGAGGAAGAAACAAGTGCATGCTGCGGTAAAGCTAGGGAAACTATGGAGCATGTTTTACTAGGATTTGAAGACGTCTACCCAGCGGTCGATTTAGGCACCACTGGCCTCCTTGAAGCCCTTGGGTTCAACGAGAGCAGTGGAAAAGTGAACATGTACGCAATGGGGATTAGTGAGAAGTGATTGGAGGACTTTTGGAATAAAAGTAGGGAAGCGACAAAAAACGGTGACGTAGAAAACCACAGTGCGCAATAAGGAATCGGAAAATTTGGTTGCGGGAGTTCATAGTGCTTTTTCTTTTTTTATTGTTTAACCTATGTTGTCCATTAGGCAGTACAATAGCAAGAACTTGGTGGCGCAGCCCACCGCCCCGTTCCAAAGGGGACGCTCATAATATCCATCCATCCATCCAGGGGCAGCCCGACGGCGGGCGACCGCGGCGCAGGTCATCGCTTACGTCACGAGAGGCGGCAATTCGGGCTGCACTTCAGAAACTTCTAGTGACCGTCGAAGTTCGTCCTTGACCATGTCAATAACCAAGGACACCCGAGGTTCCGACGAAGTTTAACATCTTGCGCAGCTCTTAGCGCATAATGGCCCTGATGGTCTCTTGGAGGTCACCAAAGCCCAGTGCCTCGATTGCACTATGCGGCATGGGCACTTGCGGTTATATTGCCTAGTGCGAATTTCCGGAGTTTCCTCAATCGGCGTTTTTTTCTGTAAAGAACTCAGCTAGGGTCTTCGGTGGGCTGCGGATCAGTTTGGCAAAAAATTGTTCCTTTACGCCTCGCATCAAAAAGCGGGCTTCTTTCTCCTCGGACATTTCCCGGTCGGTGTGGTGGTAAAGACGGGTCATCTGTTCTCTGAAGATGGCGATGGTCTCATTGGGTAGTTGCCCTCGCCTTTCTAGCAGAACTGCGGGCCTTTCTTTTCGGACAACGCTCGTAAAGGTTCTCAGGAGGTTACTACTGAAGAAGTCCCACCTTGCAAAGGTTGACTCCCGGTTCTCAAACAAGATCCACGCGGCGCTTTCCAAGAAGTACACATGGCTTAGCTTATCCTCAGATGTCCAGTTGCTGAAGGTTGGGACCCTTTAGAAGGTTTCCAGCCACGTTTCCGTATCCTCCGACGAAGCTCCACGGAAGATAGGGGGCTCCCTGGATTGTTGAAGCACGATGGGGGGCGCTGGGGCAGCCACTATGGTCATTGAGCTTTTCCCGGTCTTCCTGGTCGTATCAGGCAGAAGTCCAAGCTCCAGGGCCAGTTCTTGCAGTCTGCAGCTAGCTCGCTGGCCATAGGAGACGTTGGTGTTGTATTCGGACTCCTGGCTTTGTTCGCGGTACATAAACGCGCTAGGATCTGCACCACATGTCATGTAGTAGTGACGGTGAACAAGGTAGCAAAACTGTGGTTGACGAACTAGCGTTTTATTTGACGCACCTGTGCCCTCAAAGGCACGTTACACTCAAAGAACAGCGGCAGGGACGAGCACAGTCGGCGATCGACGAAAATCTAATCTGCCAGTCAAGCGCGTCGGCTTTTATACAGGGGCCATCGAAGGTTCCAGAGTAATCGCTTGTCACTGCGTGTCTTCCAGAATATTTCACACAATTTGTGTCGCACACATATTCAGATTATACAAGCTTGGTTGACAACAGACAACGGTTAGAAACATTGATAACCTTAGAGAAACTTCGGATACATGTGGGCAGGTCCCGCGCTGAGTGATAACATTTGTTGGATAAAAGCGGTCACGTGAAAAAGTTAAACATGTATACGTGTAAATTTTGTAGAATTCCCGTCTGCCATGCCACGGTACTTGCACTTAGTAAGTGCTTTATTTCGCATAAACAACATGCATTTGAATATAAGCAGGTCTTGAGGGAAAAAGCAGCGTCGGCAGCTTTATTCATATTCATAAAAGAATAAGGATAAATTACTCCACAGTCAAAAGATGTATTAATTGCCTGTGTCCAACAACAACAACAATTACAACAATACCTATATAGACATAGATGCGCGGATTGAGGTAAAACACACCACGACTTCGCTGCTTGTCCTTGTTCACGGAGTTGAATTGCTGATGAATTTTTTTATTCCTTGTCGTTTATTACGAGCTTTGTTTCCTCCTCGCTCTCATATGACGCCGTATGTTAAATGCTCCGCTACTTCGATTCCACCTTTAGCGCAAGCGCTTCTTGGGTAAAAAATTGCGTATGAACAGCACAGCTTAGTGAATTCCGCCCCTGTAGTCAGCAACAGTTGTGCGTGCGCTGCGTCTTGCAAGCCGTCACAACTACAAATACAGAAGGTGCGTCATCGCGTCGAGCGCAACTGGTTATAGACACTCTGAGAGTTGCGGTCGGGCACTTCGAAAGGGGTAGGTGGTCCATGCCGCCGCTCGAATCATCCACGCTGAGGTCATTTATGTATGGAGCAACGCGTTCTCATCTAGAACGAGGAGTACTGTGTTTATTTACAATGCCTACATGAGGAGCGGAGAACGTTACGTCTCATCAGTCTAGCACGACTGAATTGACGCACACCGAGGAGCCGAAAAAGCCCCGTCTGTCCTCCATAGATCTCTAGGCCAGGGAAATCTGCCATCCCACCTTCGCCCAATCGGAGCATCCAAAGACGTCAAAGGACCCGAATTGAGGGCGAGGGTTCACATAATCACTCCCGCACCTTTGTTCACTGATCACAAAGAAAGGAGGGGAACTTCGTAGACAGGGATTCTCACGCTTGACTCAAGCTGGCGCGCCTTGGTTCCTGGTATAACCCAGTTAGTTGGAGCGCCTGTAAAACGACCGTGGTAAGGAAACACCGTAGAACACCCTTTTCCAGGAATTTCTTGCTCCCAGCGTCCATGACGGCCACAGTGAACCAACAAACAACGCTCGATTGGCCAGACGCGTCTCGCCTTGCTGTCGCCGCAGTTCTGTCCAAGGGGGACGCATTGTTAGCTTCACCAAGCGATTGGTCGCAGTGGTGCAGGAGAAGCTAGATGGTCACTGCACCCGCTGGCCGATCGTAACAATACGTAGCAATATATGGGGATCCTCACAGGAATTACTTTCGCTTATGCTATCACTTTCGTGTGACCTAGTACGCGACACGTTGGATGATTCAAGAGGTTTTGCTAATGGTCCGAGAATACGTCACTAGTTGGGAAATGATGCGATTGCAATGCACTCTTAAGAGGTAGCGCAGATAAGATGACTGTGCGGTGTTTCGATCATGGATTACTGCGCCCACGCCACACATGCTGCTGCAGAACAAAGTTTGACAACCTTAGTGTCACTTCGTTAAAACACGTTGCCGAGCTAGTTGGTTAAAATCCATGGTAGAGTGTATAACCGCGACTGAACGAGGACGTGGAAAGAAACAGATACACAGACACAGCGCTTCAGAAGTTCTGTGTATTTGTGTCTGTTTCTTTCTACGTCCTCGTTCAGTCGCGCTTATACACTCTACTTAGTGTCGCGTTTTGACATTGAGCCGGAAATTTGAGCTGTCGTCGACAAAAACATACCAGTGTCGTCGGCTCTTGGTGATAGTTGCCATCCTTTGCTCCGCCGAATAGTCGCCAGCTGTCAACATACCGCATCCGTGTGCCACCCGTTCATGCGGATTCAGCGTGCACCAAATTCTGCGACACGATCCGTCTTGAAGCCGTCCGCATTGATCTGCACGAAGGCGAGCGCGGGCGGAACGGACGAGCGGATTGACGAAGCCATTCGGGAGCAAAGCAATAACCTTGGCGAGCGCTAGAGTCGGCTTTCCTGTACATCTTCTACCCAAGTGACACGGGCATAGCCTTGGCAGCCTCTGCTAGGTGCTATGAAAGCTGCTCAGCAGCATCGTTCCCGGCAGCAAATAGAAAAGTCGCCAGGCGGCGCGATTGTGTAGCCAAGCTCTGCACGTTCATTTCCCATCACAAGCTTGCCGTTCATTACCACAACAACCTCTAAAAGACGAAGCACCGAACTCCGCCCTCGAAATTCTACATATTTCCACGCAGCTGGTACACCACTGCTGCTGTTGGCAGAGTCAAGAAATTCGATCTTGTTTGCTTTTCCAAGCCAATTTATTTGGCCTTTTCGCATGCGAAATTTTTATCCGTGTCGGGTACTCAGTCGAGGCGGGTCTCGCATGCAAATGGGATCTATTATTTAAGGGGCGATGGGGCTCGCAGAATCCACTGTATGCCTTCGCTGGGCATCGGATGGAGCGGCAGCATGAGACATGTTCAGTGGGTTGAATGATGCGATAACACAGTATGCTAGAAATCAAAACGAAGGGGCAAAGGAATCGTCAAAGAATAAAAAAAGTGCGAAGAAACTAGGGTGGCCAGCCACCTCAAAATATCGAACAGAGGCAAATTTCCTTTCCCGTCGCGCAACGACTGTCAAGTCCCTGAGGTGTCGAAACCCATGAAGTCGAATCCGGATCTGGTGCTTGTACACACGCGCTTTCGGCCACGATCTTGCACGATCTGGATCCTGTACATCACGATCGGCGGTCGTCGTCACCGTACGTAGCGCCCATTGAGCTCAACCAACTGGATCTAGATTGCTGGACCGTGCAACAGCTACCATTCTTGATCGCGGTCAAAAATTTTTATCCGTATCGGGCTTGATCGCGATTGAAAGTAACCGTGTCGCGCCGGTTTTAAAGAATGACCTAGAGTGAAAGCGATTAAAACTGCCGCTGTCATCATCTGGCAATGCAACTAGTAGAGTCAAGATTCAACGCAGCATGGTACGCACTCTCTTGACAAACGGGCTACTTAATTATACGCCTGTAGTAAAGCGCTAAAGTGCTTGCAACTTCTCAGTACAGAAAGGACCCGATTGACACGTGGTGTTACTATTCCAGAGGATGCGCAGATGAGTTTTGCGTCGTCTTTCGGCTTTCGCCTCAGTGCTTCCTTCAGTTGATAGTGGGCGTTCGTGTTGTCTAATTCCCTTGTGTCCGTGAATGCACGCCTTACCCCTTCTATGCATTATGGATCCTCAGCGCGCTCTTTCGTACTCTCCATGGCGTGCGATTCTCTTTTTAACCTCTAGGTGCCTTCCTCCTCCGGCGCTCGCTTCCATCGGAGTTTCAAACATGCTTTCGCCGAATTCACTGGCGGGCTATGTACGATTGCGCGTATAACCGAGGATACTTCGATGCGCAGCAGCCGTAACCAAAGCTCACATGGCGCCTATGATGCGTCGATGTTGCTGCTGGCGACAAGCTGTGCCAGCGCTGATGTGTCGAGGCAATCATGAGTGAGATCGCGGATGTCACGAAAGTGTTACTTCATACAAACTACTATTACACAGTTAACCTTTTTTAACACGTAAAAAGTTAACATCCCTACTCATAGAGCATTTTTTTTTTCTTTAGTCGGACGCCGTGTAGTGTTAAGAGCATTCCCTTGAGATTTTAAAGGACAAACGCGAACTTCTTTGACTCGAAGCCCCCTTCGACTATGCATGCTCTAATGCGCCCGTGTGACAGTGCGCGTCCTCCCTTGAAGCAAGGGTGATTTGGTTCAAAGGACTTTGAATGTGCACGTGCTACTCGGGTATTAAGCAGGAACCACACGGTGCGAATCGGCGTCCGATCCGACATGTGGCGCTGCATGCTCCGGTAAGCGGCATACGACGATTCGGGACACACGGTGCGTGCCTCCGAACGATCGAGCGGAGCCCAGATCCAACCCCCAGCTTGAACGCTCAAATGACTTCATATCCACGTCGAGACACGCAATATAAACAGTTCTTCACAACACGGCTTCGCTTTGCGCAAACACGGTCGATAAAATTATGTCCTTGCGAGTGACAATACTTCACGACGGCACGTTGTCCTGTCACGGCTCCGCTGACAGCCCGCGACAGGGCGTAGGCCTGGCAAGGCGGTACCTGCGGCCGACAGCGCTTGTAATACAGCCCGAGCTCGTCGAAGAGCGCTTATTTTTGCCAAAACGATTAACACTGTGCACTTAGGTCGCCCGTAATTAGATACAATTGGCTTACTCGACGCAGTTATTGCGAAGATCAACCGTGCAAGCGAAGCGAGCAGCCTCGCTCGGACTGTCGGTGTATGCTGTCTGCCCGCGAAATGCCCTCGCATCGCGGCTCCCGATCTCGCCAGTAGCCTAGTACTAGTGTAATAGGTGCTGCTTTGCAGTACAGGCACATGTTCAAGATAATTTTACTGAACTGGTAACTATTTCGTGTCGGAAACAAACTGCAGTTGGCAAGAAAAAAAGAAAGATGGCGAGAAACCTGCCCGCCGGCGCTGCCACCGTGAAGGGAACGTCAGAGAACGTCACATGCCAGCCGCGCTGTTGTTGGCTGAAGCCAAAGGACGGTGCGGTCGTCGGACGCGTCAGACGATGAAAATGTGCCCGATTGGTCGCACACCAGGCATCCGATTTCGGCGTGGCAAAACCCCTGAATTCCGGCTGCTGTTACGGCACGTCGGACGCTTGTTCGGACACCGAGTCGGACCGTGTGCCTGCCGCTTTACTCCGTGGCTCCGACATTTCTCCGAAAGGTGCCGTGGCGTTAATGTAAGCAGTATTTACATAACGTCATTCGCACGGCGGTGACACGACGGAATCGCAAGCGAGTGCTGAAGGTGCTGTTCGCAAAGGCACGGTGACAACAGCGCTTATATTCAAGCCAATACTCTATCCAACTTGGCCATTCTACTTTTCGGGCCGGCGCTCAATTTCTGCAGGAAAAGGTCAGTTCTTCGCCTGAGGAAAAGATCGCGCGAGGAAAATCTCACGCAATCTTGAAAACGTTGTGTAGGTGCTAAGGCGCTCTTTCTTGGAATCACAAGCAATAGTGTGAGCGCAGCACTTGTCTGGCTTTCAACTTCATTATCTCCACATATCGTCATCCATTGTACATCTTTTGCATCTGTACATACCGTCAGCAGCTGCACAACTTGATCCGCCTGGTAGCAGCATGAGCTCGGCTGGAATAAAGCGGTTCCTCACAAGTATATCCCAACTGCTTTGAAAGGCGAAGCGTGCAAGGCAGAAGTTGTAAAGAGCCAGAAGGAGCTTTTGTCGGTCGTTTGCGGCTTTGACAATGAACCCAGGATGCAACGTACTTCGCGACGGCTGAAGAAAGGTCAGGCCAGCAGCAGCGACTGCGTATTCTTTCGAAAGTCTTGTGGTAGCCTAGATGACCGGCCATCGGATGATCGTCAAAGGCTTGGAGCACCTCACGTTGCAGAGAACGTGGTATGATCGGGACCCATTTGTTGCCATCGACGTGATAAATGTAGCGATGTAAAGCCGCAGTGTGCAGCTTGAATTGATTAAATTATCGACGTAGTCAGGCTTTCCGAGATGACGAAGACCCTTCCATGCGTTGGAGAATAGTTAGGCAGTATGGGTCGACACGTTGGTGGGACACAAGGACAGATGGCGCTGTCGGGTCGTAGCCAATCGAGGGTTGCGATGGGCAAAGCCGGTGAAGAGGTCTCGGGACGTACGCTAATATGGAGAGGCGATGGTCAATCGTCATGATTCGGCAGAGGGTAGCGCGATAGAGCATCGGCGTCTTGACGCTTCTTTCCAGCCCTGTAGGTTACATCGAAATCATACTCCAGTAAGCGAAGCAACCAACGACTAAGGCGACCCGATAAATTCTGTAGCCATGAAAGCCAGCACAGCACGTTATGGTCGGTAACGACTGTAAAATGGCGGCCATGAATATATGAACGAAATTTTGCGTTGCCCAAACAACAGCAAGGAAATCCCTGCTCGAATATGGTGCCCTGATTGATTATCGTGTAATTCTTCTCTGGAGTGGTTAGTGTATGACAAGCTTAAACAATTACTCGTTCGCCGAAGATGTCACGTTGCAGTAGAATCGCATCGATACCATGACTTTTGGCGTCAGTGTGAAGTACGGTGAGCACGTTTGGATAGAAGAGGCACAGTACTGGGTTCGACGTCAGGGCATGATTCAATCTTATGCATACATGACACGCCCCATAAAATTTTGTTGATGAAATTGTTCAAAAAGAATGCGCGCGCCTGTGATCCTGTTCTTTCTTATGGCGGTGTACTGGAGGTTACTGCAAGGGCTGCCATGAAGAATGCGCACGCCTGTGATCCTGTTCTTTCCTATGGCGGTGTACTACAGGTTACTGCAAGGGCTGTCATGAAGCTTTTGTAACTTATCTCAGACTTCGCGTTCCCCATGCCAAAGCCTTGTCCATATTACTGAGCAATGTCCTGCGCTGCCCGGTGAATCCGCAAAGCTGGGGATGAACAGTTTGAAACCAGTTAACAGGCTCACCAGATAGCTCCCTTTAGAAGGCCGAGATACAGCAGTGGTAAGAACGCAGACTTCCAGCCTCATATGAGATGGATCAATATCCCACACAACCACGAAGTGTTCCATGACTCTCACACCAGTCATCGATAAGTTACATTTCTTCAGTTTATGCCTGTCAGCCGAAGCTCTGAAAAAAAAGCATTTCTGTGTTTTCGCTGAGATAAAGAAACGTCAGGTTGAGCAGTACATTCGAAGGATATTTTTGTACTGTTTGGCAGCTATGTGCGCGCAAACAAAATAAATAACATAAGCAGCCACGAAGGCGATTATCGTAAGCTAGGAGGCGCACTCTGCTGACCTCAGACTCCGCACGTGGCCTCATCCCTTTGCGCTCTATTGTCATCCCTCACGGGCTGACCAAAAAATGTGAGGTATCTCTGCGTAGGCTTCGAATGCGTGCCACCCTATCACTTGACGACACGGAAAAGTGGGAGAGAAACAGTAGTACTAGTGAACCCATTATATCGACCAGTAGCTCCTCCCTTTGCGATCAAGGTGACGAGCCCGTCGACACATATAACTTAGTATGCACTTGTCCCACTATTATGTATATGAAACGTCCTCACGCAGCTCAAGTCAAAGTCAGCTTGCAAGACGAACGCGGAATAAGACAGGGCTTAATCGCGCCTCATACCACGTGCTGCTCTGTTACATTTGCGAAGCCAGTTTAAGCTTCCTGCTCCGAAAGAAGAGCACGGTGCTATTCTCACCCCATCGCCTTGAAAACCTTGAGGCCATCCCCTCAATAAAGATGTTCTGAAGAGATCGTCTTCTCAACCGACTTCAGAAAGATTTGGCGTATGTGAGATATGGCTATCTTTCAACCACTTCAAGAAAAAAACGGTTAGGTGACTTGTATATGTTTATGATCATGGCAATGGTAGAACTTGGGCGAAGAAGCGAGTCTGAGTGCGCATTTGCGCGGCAACATTGAGTGCACGCGGAGGCTAAAGCGGCGTGCCGGCCTCAGTGATCTATACTCAGTGGTCGCCCTTCAGGCCTCATCGCAGCGCAGTATATCAGTGTGCGTGAAAAGAAGGTTGTACTTCAGCATAGCGCGGACGTGCGCTACACGTGGCCAAGTTCTACTGCGCCGGCGAAAAGTGGACGCTCATATATTCTAGCGTCTGGCACAGTCTGCCTGAAGGGTAGACTTGCTTGATCGACCTCATCGTGCTTTGTCGTGACCGGCGCGGGAATAGAACATGTCCTATCTCCCGCCGAAACGGCTAGACTAGAATACACTGTGCGATAGTTTGGCTTGGCGGCAATTCCGCCCATTGACATTCGTTTCCACACTTTTTTCTGCAACCACTTCTCTCCTCACGCCTGCTTGTATAAGAGCGTTGTCTTCCATCCATATGAAAACATACAATGCTTAGAGTGGTTGCGGCATCCGGCACCACCTGAAAACTGGCATACTGCGGCTATCGGGTCAGCGCTCACCGGAGGCTGCGACGTCGGCAATGTCCTTGCCCTGCGAGTGCGCCATGAAACCGATCACCGAGAAGATGACGAAGCCGGCGAACATAGATGTTCCGCTGTTGATGCAGGACACGATCAGCGCGTCCCTGCGAAGAGAATAAGCATATATGCAGGAAAGCCCAATGTATATGCAGTAACATGCTATAAACGTTTATCGCAATTAAAACGATGCTGGCAGGCACTTCGGAGCACAAACGCTTCAACGCCAGTTGCGACACTGGCCATCTGCATGGTCGATGTGCGAGAGTACTTTTCGCCTTGCTCGCTCTGATAGCGAGCTTCAGCGACAGGGCTTCAACAAGCCTTTGAATGATCAGTATTCGTTGAAATGCTGGCCAACCGTCTTCTGTAATTACCCTTTTTTGTTCATGCTGGGTTATAAAACACAGCAGATTACTAGGGCAGCTCCTGGCATTACTTATCAAGAGTTTTATACGACTGAACGCAACAGCATTTATATATAGTATTTAGTGAAACTTACTGTATTAAATGAGGCGTTCTTGAGAAATTAGTAAAGCAGCAGAGAAATATGTCGAGGGGAAGAATTTTGGCGCGAAATTTACACTTTAGAAGATATCTACAACAGGCAAAAAGAAAACAATAGCAATTCAGATACTGAAGTGAGACAAGCACTGTCGCCCGCATTCAACTGCTTCAACGCTTCCCTGAAGGTTTTCTGCTTACCAAAAAGTGAGTAGATATAATTAGGTGCACAAAGTAACACAACGGGCAATACGTGACAAGCGTTGGCGCGTGAACACACACCTTAAGAGCAGACCGGACGCAGGCATTCGAACGCAGAGTTTACTCTGAGCTTTGTTCTTAGACGCACCAAGCGTATACAATGCGTCAAGAACAGCAACCCAAGATATATTATTGGTGAAAATATAATGCACAATCCAAATCGCCTCCCGCGAGAACTGTATCTCTAAACAGACAACAACATAATAAAGACAACATAGTTGTTAGCCCGAAAGAGGTATGTTAGCTTCGCTGACGCACGCGCTTTGCTTCTGCGCCGGCTTCTCTGATTATGCAAGTGGTTGCAAGTGATTATGCAAGATTTTCCCTTGCGAGCAAACCTGAAGCACTAGATTGCCTTCAGTAATCCAAATGTATAAATGTGACTGCTACTCGATTTTGGGACATTAGAGAATGGGAGGCCACCACTGTGTCGTCGACACACTCTGGCTTGTTCGAACCAAGGTGAGCAAAAAAGTTTTCTAAGAGGGAACTGGCTTTCTTGCTGGAAGTACACGAAGAAAGCGATCGTGATGATTCAAAACATCTTGTGTTGTTTGTAGATCCTTTTTCATTCTTGCATAACTTCCTTGCCGCAAAAAGACTTGTTCGATTACCTCTTTCCATGTATTGTGTAGAGTCGCCGCAAATAACAATAAAACATCACTTGGAAGTAAGCGCTATCCTTCGTCCTGGTTACGTGCTTGTCTATCCTTTTTCTCATTCCTTCATTTTTTATGCACTACATACAAAGAAAAATATGCACAGAATGCTAAATAAAAACGTGAGTTAACAAAGAACAGGGATGTGTGCAAGTAGTGGTATTGATCCAGTGACGTACACCCTTGCGCTGTTCGCTTTCTCCCATAAGCATCCTTTCTACTAAAAACGCACCTGCGTAGTTGTTATTACATCATAGTGATTATTTATGACGTTGCTGGCGCGAAGTTGACGCCAAAATGAGCCTCGCCTTGTGCTCAGTAAAAAGCGCAAGGTAACAGCCTATCTGCAATGACGCAATATTTAGGGCAAGCAATGATTTGAATAAAGGCAAAAGCTTGCATTGTCACAGCCGTTGAAGTGATGTACTTACTTGTACACGTTGTTGTGATACTTGTTGTAGCTCCCTAGAGCTATAAGGGAACCCAGTCCTAATCCGTACGAAAAGAAGATCTGTGTGGCAGCGTCAATCCAAACCTGCGGTAAACGGTAAACAAAATGTGTAGCAACAACCGTTAGGGTCCATGCCTTAGCCGCCTGACTACATTTACTTTATCACTGTAATAGAGAGTGGAGGGCCAAGTATGGTCATGCACATTAAAAAAACTAAACTCTCAGAGAACATTTGAACTGGAAATTTCAGTTTGAATGTGCTACTTCTGAACCCTTTCCACAGACAGCGGCTGCCATTTTTGTATTTTTATTTACTGCTGGTCCGTCATGGGGCCCGTGCAGGAGTGGGTACATAAATGGGTTAGTAGTACAAGGTACAGAAAAGTGGTAATTATTTGTGGTGAAAATTAAATACGCTGCATTAGGTTCATGAAAGTGTCAATGTTATTGTAACACCCGATATCTTTAGGCAAACTGTTTCAGTGGAACGTAGCCGACGGAAAAAGGGAGTATTTTTGAGCGTTAACATGACATAATGGTTGGTGGATTGTTTTGAAATGATTTAGTGTGAGTGCTTTAAAGGGTCTCGCAGTTAATTAGAACGACATATTGTTACGTCCAAGCGCGTAAAAGGGACGCGTGGATCAAGAAGAGGAAGAAAGAGGAGAACGAAGACCGTGCAGCGGCCATTCCTGTTGTTCGTAGCCTGCCGTTCCTGCTCTCGCACGCCTAAATAAACCCCTTTTCCCCGTGCTTGTAACAAATTGGTGGACGGTGCGGGGTACACCTCGTAACCACGGAGCCTACGCTGCTACAACTTCGCCGAAGCCGTCGACTTGCCGGACTTCCGCCACCATCACCTGACATGACTGAATACGCCTGCCAGATTCCCGAAGGTTCTGACGCGGCTTCAAGGCAAGCACCTGGCGTTCCGTGGCAATACTACCGGGTGCCACTCACTTTCGGAGGAAAAGCCGGAGAAGATGTCGACGAGTGGCTCACAAACTACCGAAGGGTGAGCCGATCTAACGGTTGGAACTCGACCGCACAGTTGTCAAATGTTGTGTTTTCCCTTACCGACACAGCACTCGTCTGGTATGAGAATCACGAAGACACGCTCACTTCATGGGAGCTTTTCGTAGAGGAGCTCAGAGCGTGTTTTGGAGACTCTAGCGCAAAAAAGAAACGCGCCGAACAGACGCTTTCGCAAAGAGCTCAGATTCCCGGCGAGACCTGCACGACTTATATCGAAGAAGTGCTGAAACTATGTAAAATAGTCAACTCTCAAATGTCTGAAGATGACAAAGTTGGACATTTGTTGAAAGGAATAGCCGAAGACGTATACAATTTTTTGATCGGCAAAGAAAGCTTGGATTCCGTGTCTGACGTCATTCGCCACTGCAGGACCTTCGAGACGCTGAAGATGCGACGGATAATACCGAAGTTCGGTCGCCTGGCTAATGTCACAACGGTGGCAAGTGTAGACCCGAGTTCGTGTGTTGACCTTCCATCAACAATACGGCAGATTGTTCGCGAAGAGTTGCTCCATCGGGAAGAGATGTACCGTTGCACACCCGGCATCGCTGGTGCGTACTTACCACACGAGATGCGAAACACGGCCGTTTCGACCGCATGGCAACCCACGGTTCACTCAGCGACCGTCGAGTATAGGTCTACCCCACAAACGAGAGGGACCCGAAGCTATCAAGATCATGACTACGACCAACGCCCTCGCCGCACGCACGCCTCCGGGCGGCCGATGCCTAGCCATGATGAATGGGACCCACCTGCTGGCTATGCAGTCGACAGCAACATGCGTGACTACGTGCAAGAACATCGAAATTTGCGGCATCTGCCGGTGTGTTTCCAATGCGGTGTCGCGGGCCACATAGCGAGATTTTGCAATCGTCGCCCAACAACGTGGAATCGTCGATCGGGGTCTTCAACAAGGACCACACCTCCTACGAGGACAACTCAACAGCCATGCACCACCTCTTGGTCAGCTGGCGTCCCTCCTGGCAACGATTACTGGCAGAGAAGCTTCCGGAGCCGCTCGCCGGCATCTGACAGGAGTTTGACGCCACCGCCAACTTCTCGTGCACCGCGTTTACGTCAATCTCCATCGCCAGTGCGGCGCTCAGCCTCGCCTTCACAACCGGAAAACTAGCTAGCGCGGCCGATGGGGGTGAGGTCGCTCGACACGTGCTATCGACAGAAATGCCCCCTGCAGTTGCTATGATTAAGAACAAAGTGCATGTACTTGTTGATGGTGTTCCTACAATGGCTTTAGTGGATACCGGGGCAACTGTATCCGTAATGAGTCTCGGTTTTAAAGGTCGGTTGGGGCGCAAAGTTGTATTTCCGTGGGACCAGGCTGCAACATTTTGTGGAGTGAGCGGCGAGTCGTTGCGTCCTGTTTGTGTGTGCACTGCTGAAGTGTCCCTGGCTGGTGGAGTTTTCGCGACGGAGTTTGTAGTTATTCCCCGATCGACGCACGAAGTGATTTTGGGCATCGACTTTTTGCGGCAGTGTGGTGCGACCGTTGATTGTCGTACGGGGGAAGTTTGCGTCGATGACCACGTTTCGTCCGGGCTCTTAGAGGAGACTTGCAGTCAAGGTGAACTTTGTGTGTCTGCAGATACTGTTGTGCCTGCGTCCACCTCGGTGTGCGTGCCGGTTGTATGTCGCGGTGAAGTTCCCGGCAGTTTCGATGCCTCCGTAGAGCCAATGCATCTAAATTGTGTGAAGAAGAACGTTTTTGTCCCTCATTGTGTGGTATCCATCGACAACGGGCGTGCTGGCTTGTGGACGGTCAACTGCTCGGCAGAACCCGTCCTGCTTCCAGACGGCTTGAAACTCGCCTACTTTACAGAATACACGTCTTCGTCCGTAGCCGTACTAACAGACTCGCCGTGTGAACCTGCTGACGCTCGCCAAGTCTCAGACAAAAAGCTTCTGTCGATGATAAACAAGTAGCTCAGCACAAGGGAGCGCCATACCTTGGTGGATACGCTTTCTAAGCATCTGTCAGTGTTTGACTTTGCGCAGCCGGACAAAGCGTTCGCGATTCCCGAGTCACGAACGCGCCATACTATCGATACGGGATCTGCGCGCCCGATCAGGCAAAAGCCTTATCGCGTGTCGCCTAACGAGCGCAAGATAATCGGGGAACAAGTGAGTGACATGATGAAAAATGGAATAATACAAGAGTCCTCGAGTCCTTGGGCAGCTCCGGTCATACTCGTCAGAAAGAAAGATGGTAACTGGAGATTTTGCGTCGATTATCGAAGATTAAACGCCGTGACTAAGAAGGATGTCTACCCGCTGCCCCGGATTGATGATGCAATTGATTGTCTTCATTCGGCCTCTTATTTTTCTTCAGTGGACCTGCGCTCAGGATATTGGCAAATCCCGATACACCCGACAGACAGAGAGAAAACAGCCTTCATAACACCGGATGGATTATTCGAATTCAATGTGATGCCATTTGGGTTGTGCAACGCTCCAGCAACCTTTGAAAGGTTCATGGACACCATTCTGCGTGGGTTAAAATGGAACATCTGTATGTGCTATCTTGACGACGTTGTTATATTCGGGCGCACATTCAATGAGCACAATACGCGCCTGGATATTGTCCTCGACTGCATCAAAAACGCCGGCCTGGTCCTGAACTCCAAGAAATGTAAATTTGGTGACCGTCAAACCCTTGTGCTGGGTCATCTTGTTGACAAAGACGGTATCCGGCCTGATCCCCTCAAGACGGCAGCTGTTGAGGCATTCAGTGCGCCGCAGTCAGTGAAGCAACTTCGTAGTTTTCTGGGTCTTTGCTCTTACTTTCGCCGATTTATTCCTGGTTTTGCTGACGTCGCTTATCCTCTGACAAATCTGCTACATAAAGACGCACGGTTTGAGTGGACACCCGAGTGCGAGTCTGCATTTCGTCAGCTGAAGTTCCTGCTGACCTCCCGACCTATCCTTCGCCACTTCAATCCTACTGCGCCGACAGAAATCCACACAGATGCTAGTGGCGTCGGTTTGGGTGCCGTCTTGGTCCAACGTTATGACGACCGTCAGCACGTGATTGCTTATGCAAGCCGCTCATTAAGCAAACCTGAACGAAATTACACGGTGACAGAGCAAGAATGCCTCGCTGTAATCTTTGCAGTTCAGCGATTTCGCTCGTACTTGTACGGACGCCCATTCCTAGTCGTCACAGACCACCATTCCCTGTGCTGGCTCGTGAATCTTCGCGACCCTTGTGGTCGCCTTGCGCGCTGGGCTTTGAGGTTGCAGGAATATAACTTCACTGTTGCCTACAAGAGTGGCCGAAAACATGCTGACGCAGACTGCCTTTCCCGTATGCCGCTTACTACGACGGACTGCGACGCAGACGATTTTGATCATCTCGTCGCTTCTGTGACATCCGCGTTTCCAGAAATCGATGCGTTCAAAGCAGAACAACGGACAGACACCAAATTGGAGCCACTCTTCACTTCTGCCCATTCAAGTGCAACAAGCAGCTACTGTCTACGTGACGGGCTCCTGTACAAAAGGAACTACTCAAGCACGGGTGCACGCTTCCTTCTCGTGGTGCCGGAGCGTCTCCGGCCAGCAATCCTTCAGGCTATGCACGATGACCCTACCTCCGGTCACTTAGGCACTGTGCGCACCCTTTATCGCATTCAAGAACGCTTTTACTGGCCCCGGATGCGACATTCGGTTGAGTTGTATGTCGCCAGCTGCATACAGTGCCAACGTCGGAAACGCCCAACCACTGCCCCATCTGGTCTGCTTCAACCTGTGCCACCTCCCAGCTCACCCTTTCGGCAAGTTGGAATTGATCTGTTAGGCCCTTTTCCAAAGTCATCTAAGGGGAACCGCTGGATAATTGTCTGCGCCGACTATTTCACGCGCTATTGCGAGACAGCGGCTATACCATCAGCCACCGCCACCGAAGTATCGCTCTTCTTACTTCACGCTATTGTTCTGAGACATGGACCGCCTGGTGTTATTATAAGCGACCGGGGACGTCAATTCACGGCGGATATCGTGGAAGAGCTTGTGCGTTTATGTAACTCGCACCTCAGGCACTCGACGCCGTATCATCCGCAAACGAACGGCCTCACTGAGCGCACTAATCGGACAATCACAAATATGCTTTCCATGTATGTTGCGTCCGATCACAAGAATTGGGATGAAGTTCTACCGTTTATTACTTACGCCTACAACACCGCCAAGCACGAGACAACCGGCTACAGCCCCTTCTTCCTTCTATATGCTCGGCCGCCCCGGTATACGCTCGACACTGTCCTCCCTTTTTACCACCACGACAATCCTACGGTCGCCGATACGCTATGCCTTGCTGAAGAGGCTCGGAGACTTGCGCGTCTGCGGACTTTGGCATCACAAGAAAACTCCAAAGCCCGCTACGACGCACGACATCGGCCTGTTGCATATCACCCTGGTGATCTCATTTGGCTTTGGACTCCTACAAGGAAGCGCGGTTTGTGCCAAAAGCTGCTGGCAAACTACGATGGACCGAATGTTGTCATCGACAAAGTCAGCGAAGTGAACTATACTCTCGCGCGCCTCACGAGCAATGGTAGACGTTCTGCTAGGACACAAGTCGCGCATGTAGCACGGTTGAAATCATGCACGCCACGACCAGCTTGTTGACTCGCCCAGTGGGCTTTGTCTGCGAGGAGAGGTATATGTTACGTCCAAGCGCGTAAAAGGGACGCGTGGATCAAGAAGAGGAAGAAAGAGGAGAACGAAGACTGTGCAGCGGCCATTCCTGTTGTTCGTAGCCTGCCGTTCCTGCTCTCGCACGCCTAAATAAACCCCTTTTCCCCGTGCTTGTAACAATATGTTGAAATTATGTTGAACATATTATGCCTGCGCAACCTTGAGCGATCGGAAAGCGCGTTTTCCACGCTTGGCCGGCGGAGAGGGGAGGGTTCGTTCCGGCCGCGAAGCTCTCCACATCTCAGTAAGGTGCCTGGTGGTGGTCTCGTGCTGACGATGCCCTCTCGGTGAGCGCATATTTCGCCCCTCATCTTTTAAGAGATTCAATACATACAAGCATTTGTCTCGCAAACCAGATTTATTTCAAGGGAATTTTCCACGTCTCAATAATTTCTCTCGTCGTATTCGCGTGCTGATTGCCGTGTTATAGTTTGTTAACGAAGCTTCCCCTCAAGTCTAAATATTATAAGGCAGTTTTCCTAGTCTCTAAAGCCGCTCGAGTTCACGCTGCTCCTCTGGCGGCCGTTTTTCCAAGAAATTATGCCTTCCAACCACTCAAACCACGCAAAAATAGACTGTCGCGGACCACATCAGTCCCTTTCCACATAAGTATGAGGCTCGGAGCAGGAGCTATGGCGCTTGAAAGTAACCGCTGGCTTGACGAACCAACCGACTGAGCTACCTTTCCGGGCAACATTGAAGGATCACGAGTTCAAATCACAAGTTATGTTCCTTTTTTTCCCTTTTTTTTCTTTCTTTTTAATGTCTTTTCCTTCATTTTATCACTGTACGGAAACCCTCCTAAAAAAATTATTTATCCTCAATTATGTGTGGCCACACATGTGCAGGTCATAAATACCAGGTTCTCTAGCCGAGTGCCATCCATGCGGTATAACCGAGCTCAGATTGGCCCACCTTGACTGATCAAATAGGGCACTACTGTAGGTTAAATGAGGCGTACAACTCCTGCGGGACCCGCCGTGGTTGCTCAGTGGTTATGGTGTTAGACTGCTGAGCACGAGGTCGCGGGGTCGTACCCCGGCCACGGCGGCCGCATTTCGATGGGTGCGAAATGCGAAAACACCCGTGTACTTAGAATTTGGTGCACGTTAAAGAACCCCAGGTGGTCGAAATTTTCGGAGTCCTCCACTACGGCGTGCATAATCAGAAAGTGGTTTTGTCACGCAAAACCCCATAATCCAATTTTTAATTTAACTCCTGCGGGGACAGTAGAGTATCCGTCTCCAGTGCAAGAGGACCGTGATTCAAATCCCGGTGCCGCGCAATTCTCCACCGGAAAATACAAAAAAAACGTGTGTTGAGAAAATTGCACAAACAGGCCTGGAGTGCGGCCTGATCCCGGTGACCAGAACCGGTAACGCACTCTCTCACCAGAGCAGGATTGGCCACCCTGGTGCAGTACTTGGCCACAACCTCCTATATGAATACAACAATCAAACCCCGGCCCTCAGTCCCCAGCAGCCGCGAAGCAACTGACCACGGCGGCGGTCAGATCTGTGACGCTGCAGAGGGTGCTAAGAATACCTGGCTCCGGACAGGCCGCCATTGGAATCTGAACCTGGCAACGTTTAACGTTAGAACGCTATCTAGTGAGGCGAGTCTAGCAGTGTTATTGGAGGAATTAGAGGGTAGTAAATGGGATATAATAGGGCTCAGTGAGGTTAGGAGGACAAAAGAAGCATATACAGTGCTAAAAAGCGGGCATGTACGGTGTTACCGGGGCTTAGCAGAGAGACGAGAACTAGGAGTTGGATCCCTGATTAATAAGGAAATAGCTGGTACCATACAAGAATTCTATAGCATTAACGAGAGGGTGGCAGGTCTTGTTGTGAAACTTAATAAGAGGTACAAATTGAAGGTGGTACAAGTCTATGCCCCTACATACAGTCATGATGACCAGGAAGTCGAAAGCTTTTATGAAGACGTGGAATCGGCGATGGGTAAAGTCAAAACAAAATACACTATACTGATGGGCGACTTCAATGCCAGGGTAGTCAAGAAGCAGGCTGGAGACAAGTCAGTGGGGGAATATGGCATAGGCTCTAGGAATAGCAGAGCAGAATTATTAGTAGAGTTTGCAGAACAGAATAATATGCGGATAGTGAACACCTTTTTCCGCAAGCGGGTTAGTCGAAAGTGGACGGGGAGGAGCCCGAATGGTGAGACTAGAAATGAAATCGACTTCATACTCTGCGCGAACCCTGCATCATACAAGATGTAGACGTGCTCGGCAAGATACGCTGCAGTGACCATAGGATGGTAAGAACTCGAATTAGCCTAGACTTGAGGAGGGAACGGAAGAAACTGGTACACAAGAAGCCAATCAATGAGTTAGCGGTAAGAGGGAAACTAGAGGAATTCCGGATCAAGCTACAGAACAGGTATTCTGCTTTAACTCAGGAAGAGGACCTTAGTGTTGAAGAAATGAACGACAATCTCATGGGCATCATTAAGGAGTGCGCAATAGAAGTCGGTGGTAACGCCGTTAGACAGGAAACCAGTAATCCAGTAAGACGAAAGATCTGATCAAGAAACGCCAATGTATGAAAGCCTCTAACCCTACAGCTAGAATAGAACTGGCAGAACTTTCTAAGTTAATCAAGAAGCGTAAGACAGCGGACATCAGAAACTATAATATGGATAGAAATGAACAGGCTCTCAGGAACGGAGGAAGCCTAAAAACAGTGAATAAGAAACTAGGAATAGGCAAGAATCAGATGTGTGCGTTAAGAGACAAAGCCGGCAATATCGTTACTAATATGGATGAGATAGTTCAAGTGGCTGAGGAGTTCTATAGAGATTTATACAGTACCAGTGCCACCCACGACGATAGTGGAAGAGAGAATAGCCTAGAGGAATTCGAAATCCCACAGGTAACGCCAGAAGAAGTAAAGAAAGCCTTAGGAGCTATGCAAAGGAGGAAGGCAGCTGGGGAGGATCAGGTACAGCAGATTTGTTGAAGGATGGTGGTCAGATTGTTCTAGAGAAACTGGCCACCCTGTTTACGCAATGCCTCATAACCTCGAGCGTACCGGAATCTTGGAAGAACGCTAACATATTCCTAATCCATAAGAAAGGGGACGCCAAAGACTTGAAAAATTATAGACCGATCAGCTTACTGTCCGTTGCCTACAAAGTATTTACTAAGGTAATCGCAAATAGAATCAGGAACACCTTAGACTTCTGTCAACCAAAGGACCAGGCAGGATTCCGTAAAGGCTACTCAACAATAGACCATATTCACACTGTCAATCAATGATAGAGAAATGTGCAGAATATAACCAACCCTTATATATAGCTTTCATTGATTACGAGAAAGCGTTTGATTCAGTCGAAACCTCAGCAGTCATGGAGGCATTACGGAATCAGGGTGTAGATGAGCCATATTTAAAAATACTGGAAGATATCTATAGCAGCTCCACAGCCACCGTAGTCCTCCACAAAGAAAGCAACAAAATCCCTATAAAGAAAGGCGTCAGAGAGGGAGATACGATATCTCCAATGCTATTCACAGCATGTTTACAGGAGGTATTCAGAGGCCTGGAGTGGGAAGAATTGGGGATAAAAGTTGATGGAGAATACCTTAGCAACTTGCGATTCGCTGATGATATTGCCTTGCTTAGTAACTCAGGAGACCAATTGCAATGCATGCTCACTGACCTGGAGAGGCAAAGCAGAAGGGTGGGTCTGAAAATTAATCTGCAGAAAACTAAAGTATTGTTTGACAGTCTCGGAAGAGACCAGCAGTTTACGATAGGTAGCGAAGCACTGGAAGTGGTAAGGGAATACATCTACTTAGGGCAGGTAGTGACCACGGATCCGGATCATAAGACTGAAATAACCAGAACAATAAGAATGGGCTGGGGTGCGTTTGGCAGGCATTCTCAAATCATGAACAGCAGGTTGCCAATATCCCTCAAAAGGAAAGTGTATAACTGCTGTGTGTTACCAGTACTCACATATGGGGCAGAAACCTGGAGGCTTACGAAAAGGGTTCTGCTGAAATTGAGGACGACGCAACGAGCTATGGAAAGAAGAATGATGGGTGTAACGTTAAGGGATAAGAAAAAAGCAGATTGGGTGAGGCAACAAACGCGGGTAAACGACATCTTAGTTGAAATCAAGAAAAAGAAATGGGCATGGGCAGGACATGTAATGAGGAGGGAAGATAACCGATGGTCATTAAGGGTTACGGACTGGATTCCAAGGGAAGGGAAGCGTAGCAGGGGGCGGCAGAAAGTTAGGTGGGCGGATGAAATTAAGACCTTTGCAGGGACAACATGGCCACAATTAGTACATGACCGGGGTAGTTGGAGAAGTATGGGAGAGGCCTTTGCCCTGCAGTGGGCGTAACTAGGCTGATGATGATGATGATGATGATGTTGAAATTGCCGTGGTATAATTCATAAAAGAATTTCATTCGTGAAATTATTATTCTCTGCGGAAGTAGTTTAAGATTTGCCCTTGCCAGCAAGCCTGAAGCACTAGATTGCCTTCAGTAATCCGAGTGTATAAATGTGACTGCTACTCGACTGTGGGACAGGGAGGCCACCACTATGCCGTCTGCTTTGAAACAGTGCGAGACCACGTCGAATGGTTTTTGGGATGTTTCTATCTTTGTTTTTACCCTCTTACCGTCAACCTTTGTCACAGGGCAGTTCATGGTCTACTGGGTATTATGACTGCTTCGCTAAGTGAAGCACATTCGAAACTAACTGTTGAACTAACTTTGGTCGCCAAGTATGTATTGGTATTTGCAGCATTTGAATTATCCTGTTTCACGCCATTTAGGGTCCTGAATAAGTGCCCTTCTTCAATGACAAAAACATCCTTGAACATGTATCCGGTGAACTGCCGTCATATATATTCAAATATTAGAGGTCTTTCCGGCAACATCGTTTTACGGGGACGTGCAACATTGGCGCCTCTTCCCCTCATGCGTTTCGTCGGTGGCAGTATTGCGCGTCCCCATGTGGCTTCAATACTAATCGTATTGCTGTCAACAATTATCGTGAGGTATTTTCTGGCGGAACTTCTCATATTCATATTTTCTGTAAATTATTATTTTAGCCACAGGCGAGAAGAAAGTTGCTATGGTCAAGTCTTTATGCTTTTAAGGCTCGATCACGCGTTGTGTAGATTTTGCCTGGTGCCACCAAATAGGCTTTGTCGCCAAAACTACTGCTACAAATTGACAAGTCTTACCAGAGAAGTGATGCAGTATCGCCTACGAAGTGTGAGCAATTTTATTTTCTCTGTACATTTGCAACACTACTATGCAGGCACTTGTCACCTTTGGATACTGTTAGCTGCTGTGTAAACTACGTCGCGTTGTGGCGGCAAGTCGCTGTTGGCCTTGGCGTCTTGAGGGCTTTGGAGGTTGACTTCTACTGACAACCTCATTTTCGGCGCTTCCTGTAGTGTGGGTAGGTCCCAAGCTTGAGGCTTAGTGTCATCGTTGTCGTGTCCTATGTGCCGCCGAAGCTGTTTTTCCGAGCATAACAACGAAGAATTGCACGCAAACACACCGTCATCTTGTCAAGAACAATTTTTATACGGCGCACATAATGTAATGATCGTCCACTGCATTATTATTGGTTGAGGCCTCGAAAATACGTGCACAATTTCCAATTCTCTCAGAGTCAGTGGGGAGCGCACAACCTTGCAATTATTGGCCATAACTGTTGTTGCGCGCGTGATAGCCTCATGCAATAAAAAAAAATAACGTTGCCCAATAGGTCAATTGTTAGCTCACTCGGCTCCATATTATTTCTGTGGTTGGTTCAAATCGCAATTGGGAAGTCGCGGAGACGTTTTATTTTTCTTCACGCTGCAGGAACGGCGAAGCAGAGGACGTCGAGGTGGCCTTGCGACGAAAAAGAAACCATCGCTGTGCGTCCTCGATGACGACAGCGGCTGTCGTCAGCGTAACAGAACAGACCGGGTAAACCCGGTTTCGATCACGCGATCGCAATAAAAGAAACAGCAAATACACAGTCAAGAGGCACGTGCAAAATCAAAACGGCGCACTACGTCCCTGATGTATTCCCAGCTCGTGCAGTCACTTTCGCTTTTTGCACTAAACAAAAGCATGGTCTCTGGTGACTCTGATTGACTTTTGGGGGTTTTGGGGGTGTCACTTCGTCTCCACTGAGTGGTGGCACAATGCTCTACGGTTCAATTGGGACACGAAAATAACAGAGACAACTTTTCGACCGCACCGACTGCGCTAAATGTTTGCCAATTTGCCTGGAAGCGCATGTGGATTAATATGCATTGCATAATTTAATCTCGAAAATGATCTGCAATATTTTCATGAAAATATATTTGTGCTTGGGAAACATTAGGCAAATAGGGCAGCTACACCTTTGGCAGAATTACCGGTCTGGTTAAGCAAGCAATCAGGCAACAAAAAAATTATCTCTATGAGAACAGTAATAAACCAATGCCGAAACAGTTGCATTAATACGTATTGCCAAGCAAACAGAAACGAAAGCTGCAAGTAAGAGCTACAGCAGTTCAGTTCACCTGATTCTGGCGTGCTTCCCTGTCTTAAAGGCGCCACGGCGGCCACAAAGCGAATCTTGAACCACTGAACTAAAGATGTCCCCCAACACACAAATTCTTTGAACCAACTCTTGATGAACACCAAAGATCATTCAGCAAAAGAGAACATATTGTCAAACAGATTTTTTTTAGTGTCCATCTCCAAGTACGCATGCTGGGGAGCAAAATGTTACAACAAAGAAGAAGACGAAGAAACTTTATTAAGGAATGGTCTGGCAGTTTTTGTTGTGGTGGCGACTTAGGTGGCGGATCGAAGTCCTTGGACTCGAGCGGCATCTTCGGCTTGCCGGACAACCCAGAGCAGGTCTGCCAACTCTGACCTTTTGAGAGCCGCCTCCGAGCGGCGGCGACGTCGATAGTGATGGTCCCCCGCAGCTTCCGCAACCGGGGCAACGTCGGGAAGAAACGAGCTCGAGGCTTTCCGTACTCTGGCAACGGGATTATGGATGCGTCACGAACGGAGGTGGTTTCAGTACCTGTGTTGTCGGCGCATTCCCAGAGCATCAGTCGCAGCGTGCGTCTCTGTCTGCAAGCTTTAGACGCATCTGTTGGATATCAACCCGGGTAGCAGTGATGCACGATGAAGGGGGGGGGGGGGGGGGCTAGGGCAGCTGTGTGTCTGGAGCAACCGCAATGTTACGGCCTCGTTTCTGTTTAATTTATCATGCGGTGGCGGTAATGCGTCTTTCGAGTCTGTAGTGTTGGGTGAGGTCTCGGCACGTGGTTAGGCGATCGCCCCACGCCCACTGTGATTCTTGTTGCTGCATTTATGTCGTAGTGTCCCCGACCCGGCAGATGCGATGCCCCACTCTCGGGGGCGGAGGCGGCGGCGTGTGAGGCATCGAGCCGTGGCGTGCGCCACTTCGTTGCCCGCGAGCGGGGCATAGTTGTGTGCCGGGGTCTAGAGGAGGAAGGCCGTAGAATATTGGGGTTGCGAGGGCGATGGCAAGTTGCCGTCGTCACAAATTTGGGGTTTGCGGGCCGCTTCCCGCGAGACGCGACCGCGCGCGAAGCGGCGAATTGCCGCCTGCGAATCGCTGATCACGATCGCAGCGTTCGACACCACAGCGAGTGCTAGGGCTATCGCGGCTTCCTTGGCCGGCTCCGTGTGCTCCGCGATCACCGTGACGCTCGCGACGCACTTACCCGTGCGGTGTAAAACCGCGGTCGCGTGTGCTCTTCTCTCTCCTCCATATCGCGCAGCTTCTACGTACACCGCCTCGTTGCTGGTGCCAAACTTCTTCTGAAGGTCGCTTGCTCGTTTGTTGCGCCTCCCGGCGTGGTGCGTCGGGTGCATGTTCTTGGGAATCCGCTGGATGATTAGGCGGTCGCGGAACGATGCCGGAACCGCCGCCTTTTCTACCATACTGAGTGTGCTACGTGATGCGGAATGACTCGAGGATGCATCGCCTCGAATAACTCGTCAAGTGAGTTGTGAAGCCCGAGCTCTACAAACTTGTCGGTGCTTGGGCTGAGTGGAACGGTGAGCGCCCTTTTGAAAGCCTTTCGTATCATGCATTCGACCTTGTTTTTTTCGCATCCTAGCCACTTCACGTAAGGGGCAACATACGTTATGCGGCTTATCGCGTACGCCTGCACAAGATGGGTCGCACAGTCTTCACGCATACTTTTGCGTCTATTCGTGATGCGACGCAAGAGTCGGATTGTGTCATCTACCGACAGACGAATTCTTCGCACCGTCTCTTCATTATGGCCATTTGCCTGCAGGTGTAACCCCAGGATGCTAATTTTGTCTACGTGCGGTACGGGACTACCATCTGCCAATTTAGTGCGTATTTTGGAGTATTTCCGTTCCTTGTCGCGCAGGGTTTTACGACCCCTCCTTGTTGGTTTGTAGATTAAGAGTTCGTACTTGGTAGCCGAGCACTCGAGGCCCGTTCCACTCATATAATTCTGGACCACGTCTACTCCTGCCTGTAGCGTTCGCTCGACGTGACCGTAACGTGCTCCCCCGGGAACCCAGAGGGCCATGTCATCCGCGTAGAGACTGTGATGTAATCCTTCTACTTCTGTTAATTTCTCCGGAAGACCGCGTAGAACTAAATTAAAGAGTAATGGTGATATGACGGATCCTTGCGGCGTGCCCCATGGAACCGTCTCAAATTCCGGCGATTCCTCGTCGCCGACGATGACACATGCGCGCCTGCCTGCGAGAAAATCTCTATCGTAATTATACGTTCATTGGCGTAGTGTTAATGTTCTAATTGTTTTTAAGATCGCTTCGTGTCAAAGGCTTTTTTAATATCTAGGCAGAGATTTGCCTTAGTAGAGCTGGTAGTGTCTTCTACGATCTCGTGTTTAAGCTGAAGCAATACGTCCTGTGGGAGAGGTTGCGGCGGAATCCTAGCATGGTGTGCGGGAACGCGTCACGGTTTTCCAGAAAGTCGGTCGCGCGGGTGAGAACCGGTTTTCCATGACTTTGCCGATGCGAGACGTAAGCGAAATCGGTCTTAGATTATCGAGCGTGTGGTGAAGAGGAAGACGAAGAAGGCGTTCTTGTGTCGGCTGTGCGCATGATCAGCGTTCATCTACTGCCAGTGCTACTAGACTGTGCCTAGTGCCTCGTAATAAATCATCTTATTACATTTGGTGGAAGGTGCTGCACTCCCCGACCTCACCCTGGAACTTCGCAGCCGAACTTTAACATCTGCCCCAGCCACTACTATGAACGCCGCTCCCAACAATCCGCTTGGCGCATCTGCCGCTCCTGTCATGTGCGGCGCCGTGCAACGGGAGCGGGACCCTCCTGTTTTTAGCGGCTCAGGTGCGACTGACGTAGAAGATTGGCTCTCTACCTACGAGCGCGTCAGTGAACACAACAAGTGGGATGACCCGACGAAGCTCCGTAGCGTCATCTTCTATCTTGCTGACGTTGCGAACCTCTGGTTCCACAATCACGAACGGGAGCTGCAAACCTGGTCCGCTTTCAAAACTGCATTCGCGGAAGTCTTCGGTCGCCCAGCCTTGCGAAAACTCCGTGCTGAACAACGCCTCCGCCAGCGCGCTCAACAGCCCGGCGAGACTTATACTAGTTACATAGAGGATGTCGTTGATATTTGCGCCCGCGTCGATTCCACCATGACTGAAGAAGACAAGGTGAAGCACATCCTCAAGGGCATCGAGGACGACGCATTTCAAATGCTCCTGGCGCGGAACCCTACTTCTGTCGCAGCTGTCGTCACTCTTTGCCAGAGCTTCGACGAGCTGCGTCGACAAAGGGTCCTTGCGCGCAGCGCTCTCGCACCTGGCGACTCTCTCTCGGGCCTCACGCTTCGCTCAAACACCACGCCAGCAGCATCGCTCTCTGTTGAGATAAAGGATTTCATTCGTGAGGAGGTGGCGCGCCAATTGTCTATGCTGCCTCTCAACGATGGACCTCCCCTGCCTGACACATCTCTGGCTGCTCCCATTAGGCGGGCCATTCGCGAGGAACTTGCTGGGTCTTTACCTTTCGCCCAACCCTGCCCTCCCGTGGCTGCACCTCTGACTTATGCCGAAGTCGCCGCGCGACCTGCGCCGCCGACGTTCTCGTTTCCGGCGCCAATGCGACTTCCAGCTGCACCTCCTCCCGCGTCGCCTCCCGTTCCATCTCGACGCCCAGTTCAGACCTCTTGGCGCACACGCGACAACCGACCCATATGCTTCGCTTGCGGTGTCGCCGGCCACGTTGCGCGCTTCTGCCATCGTCGTATTCGAGCTGCTAACGCTACTGTCGCACCACCTGGATATGCCTATTCCCACGATACCGCCGGGCATGCGATGCTTCCCGACCACGAGTTTTCGCCGCCTCCTCGACGCCCTGTCGGCACCCATCGTTCGCCATCGCCACGTCGTCGCTCACTTTCCCCCTTACGTCGCCGCCAGTCACCTAGCGAGGGAAACTAGTTGCTGCAGTTCCGCAGGCACGAACTGCAAGCTTCGCGACTTCTACAAGGCCTGCACAGTCGCCACGCAATTTATTGGACGTTTTGGTCGAAGGAACCGCCGCAATTGCGCTTATTGATACTGGGGCTGCAGTTTCTGTTATCGACGAAAAGCTTTGTCGCAGACTCCATAAGGTCACAACGCCGTTGTCTGGTATGCTTCTAAGCACCGCGACTGCGCAGCATATAGCCCCGTTCGCTCAATGTACAGCAAGGGTGGTCATCGAAGGCATTGTCTACGTTGTTGAATTTCTCGTGTTGTCATCATGTTCACATGACATTATACTCGGCTGGGACTTCTTGTCTCACCATCGTGCCATCATCGACTGCGCCCGGGCCGAAGTAGCACTTTTCCCGCTTGCCGATGCCCCGCTGCCTGACCCTTCTGAACAAAAAGCCTCCAAGCTCACTATTGTGTCCGATACGGACATACCACCCGACATGTGTGTGCTTGTGCCCGTCTCTTGCTCTACCGCGCCAGACGCTACAGTACTTTTTACACCGTCGCCGCTTTTTCTACGTCGCAAGGCCCTACCTCTCCCATTTGCCGTCCTCACCACGGTGTCTGGATTATCTTCAATGCTTGTGTGTAACCCGTCTCACTACCGTGTGTCGTTACTGCGCGGCGAATCACTCGGTCGTGTTCAGCCCCTTGACCCGCTTCACATTCTCGATGATTCCGACGACACGGCCTGTTATGAACTCGACGCCCTCACTTCTCCCGTGCCGTGCACGTCATCATCCTCATTGTCGTCGTCGTCAGACGTTCTTGCATCTGTCGTAGACGCCGATCTGCCGCCTCCATATCGCCAGCAAGTCTTCGCGCTTCTTCAGAATTTTCGCTCGTCGTTTGACTGTGACCAACCATCTCTGGGGCGTACGGCAACCGTCACTCACAGCGTACACACTGGTTCCCATCCTCCGTTACGCCAGCGACCATACCGCGTGTCGGCAGCCGAGCGGAAGATCATTAACGAGCAGGTCGACGACATGCTGCACCGTGGCGTCATTCGCCCTTCCCACAGTCCTTGGGCGTCTCCTGTAGTATTAGTACGCAAGAAGGACGGGTCAATACGCTTCTGTGTGGATTACCGTCGACTCAATAAGATCACTCGTAAAGATGTCTATCCGCTGCCTCGGATAGATGACGCCCTCGACTCCTTGCAAGGCGCAGAGTACTTCTCATCTTCGGATCTTCGCTCCGGCTATTGGCAAGTGCCGATAGCAGATGATGACTGTGAGAAGACAGCTTTCATCACGCCCGATGGCTTGTACGAATTTACCGTAATGCCATTCGGGCTATGCAACGCGCCCGCTACTTTCGAGCGTATGATGGACACCATCCTTCGCAACTACAAGTGGGAAACATGTCTGTGCTACCTTGATGATATCGTGGTGTTTTCGCTAGATTTCCCGACGCACCTCGTTCGCTTGCGTGAGATACTGACCTGCCTCACCTCTGCTGGCCTCCAACTTAACATCAAAAAGTGCCGTTTTGCTGCTCGCAAGCTAACAATATTGGGTCACGTTGTATCGAAGGACGGCGTGCTTCCTGACCCAGCCAAGCTTCGCGCGGTCGCAGAGTTTCCGACGCCCACTACTCTTAAGGCGCTCCGCAGCTTTATAGGGCTCTGCTCTTACTTTCGGCGTTTTGTGCGCAATTTCGCGACTATCATCGCACCACTGACCAATTTGCTTACCGCTACCAACGGCATCTCCTTGTGGTCAACTTCCTGTGACGAAGCCTTCCAGCAACTAAGTCGCCTACTTACTTCGCCACCGATTCTTCGACACTACGATCCCACAGCGCCTACAGAGGTACATACGGACGCCAGCGGTATCGGACTTGGTGCAGTCCTCGCACAACGGAAAGACGGCTATGACGAGTACGTCGTCGCGTATGCGAGCCGAACTTTAAAGAAGGCAGAAGCCAACTACTCAGTAACCGAAAAGGAGTGCTTGGCCATTATTTGGGCGCTCGTCAAATTTCGTCCATACCTATATGGTCGCCCTTTTGACATTGTCACCGACCACCATTCACTTTGCTGGCTGTCCTCGTTGAAGGATCCGTCAGGTCGCCTAGGGCGATGGGCACTCCGCTTACAAGAATATGATATCCGCGTTGTCTACCGATCGGGCAGAAAGCACTCTGACGCCGATGCGCTTTCCCGATCGCCGCTACCTTGTGATGTGGCTTCAGTGTCTCCGCTCTTCGCATCCATGTCAGCCTTCAACGTCTCTGATATGCCGGACGAGCAGCGTAAGGACCCCTGCTTTCAACTATGCTGAATTTCCTCCACGACCCATCCGCCACACCCTCTTCTCGAACACTTCGTCGCCAAGCCGCTCACTTTACTGTCCGCGACAACGTTCTTTACCGCAGAAATTATTTGCCTGATGGTCGCAAATGGCTCCTGGTGATACCACGACACATGCGTTCTGACATATGCGCTTATTTTCATGCTGCTCCTCATAATGGTCACGCCGGTGTTCTGAAAACGTATACTCGGCTAAGGCAGCGTTTCTACTGGCACGGCATGTATCACTTCGTGCGCCAGTACGTACGCGCTTGCACGGCGTGCCAACGGCGTAAAATTCCACAGCGCCCTCCTGGTGAGCTACAGCCGCTGCCCTGCCCGGCTCGGCCCTTCGATCGCGTCGGCATAGACCTATACGGGCCACTTCCCTGCAGTTCCTCGGGTAACCGATGGATAATTGTAGGTGTCGACCACTTGACGCGCTACGCCGAGACTGCCGCACTCCCGGCAGCCTCTGCGCGCGAAGTTACGTTCTTCATCTTGCGGAACTTCGTTCTTCGACATGGCGCACCACGTGAACTGCTCAGCGACAGGGGACGTGTCTTCTTGTCCGAAGTCATCCAAGCCCTTCTCGCTGCATGCAGCATCGTTCACCGCAAGTCTACAGCCTACCACCCGCAACCGAATGGCTTGACAGAGAGGTTCAACCGCACACTCGGTGACATGTTGACTATGTACGTCGCCACGGATCACAGTAACTGGGACACTGTTTTGCCGTTCGTCACGTATGCCTATAATACGGCCACACACGCTACCACTGGCTTTTCGCCTTTTTTTCTGCTGTATGGACGAGAGCCCTCGTGTACTATGGACACAATGCTCCCATACCAACCCGATGCTTCCGAATGCACGCCTGTGTCTGAAGCCGCCAAATACGCCGAGGACTGTAGGCAGCTCGCACGAACCCTTACGACCGCTGCTCAAGGTCGTCAAAAGCTGCGGCGTGACAGTGACGCGCTTACACCAGTTTTCCCGACTGGTTCCCTTGTTTGGTTGTGGGTCCCGCCTCACAGCCCTGGCCTTTCGACCAAACTCCTTGCAGGCTATGATGGCCCCTACCGCGTCATAGACCGTACCTCCGCTGTCACCTATGTTGTAGAACCTGTGACACCTTCACCCGACCATAGGCATCGCGGGCGTGACACGGTTCATGTCAACCGACTTAAGCCGTACTATGACCCCCTCATCCTACCTACGCCGTAAGTCGCCAGGATGGCTCCTCTTCTCTCCCTGGGGCCATTGTGGTGAAGAGGAAGACGAAGAAGGCGCTCTTGTGTCGGCTGTGCGCATGATCAGCGTTCATCTACTGCCAGTGCTACTAGACTGTGCCTAGTGCCTCGTACTAAATCATCTTATTACAAGCGTAACTTCCTTACTTGGTTTAGGAATCATGATAACGCGGGCCCTTTTCCACGATTCGGGAAGGGAGCCCCCTCGCCAGCACTCGTTGACGTAGGTCGCGAGTGGGGAGATTGACTCGTCGTCTAGGTTACGGAGAGTCTTGTTGATAACCCGGTCCGGGCCGGGCACCGATCGGGTGTTTAGTTCGAACAAGACTATCCGAATTTCTCCTTCGCTAAATTCCGTGTCCAGTTTCTGGTTTGTGACGCCATCGTATTCGGCGTGCTGGATGTTTTCGTCCTTCTTAAAGTAACGGTCACGTACTGCGTCGAGGAAGTTATCGTCTTTATATTCTCCTACTAGTCTACGAGTCTTGTGGCCTTGAGCGGCCCGAATTGCCTCCAGATCTAATAGGTGTCGAAAGAAGCGCCAAGCGCTCGCCACGGTCATCCGCCTCTCGAGGCCGTTGCACGTGTCTTCCCACTGTGTCATGCATACATGGTGTGCGTGTTCTTCGAAGTATTTGTCTAATAGTGTTATGCGCTTGCGCAACGCCTTATTATGCCGTTGCCATTTCCATCTCTTTAGGAGGGCTCGCTTTGCTTCCCGCATGTGTAGGACTCTGCTGTCAAATATTTCGAGGTTCGCTTCGGACGGAACGTCACTCGTTACCACGTCTACGTCTCTTCTGAGCGGCTCGGTCCACTCATCTATGCACGTAATCGGTTCGTCGCCTCGCCCCGCTTCTCGTTTCTTGCGGAACGCGTCCTACTTCACAAGTTTGAGCTTACGGCGTTTGCCTTCATGGTTATTCCCACGATCGCTCGGGCCCGTGCCCACCGTGATCCCGATCAGCGCGTGGTCACTCCCCAAAGCTTCCGGCGTATTTTGCCAGTGCGCTGTGGTCACATTCGAAACAAACGCGAGGTCTGGTAGCATATCGACACTCACGCTGCTCCCTCTGCGTGTTGTATCGGCGGGATTCGCGATCAGTTCAAGCCTTTGGTCTTGCGACTCTTCCGAAAGGCGTTTGCCCTCGGGTGTTTCTCGGCCCTAGCCCGAGGATCCGTGGGGCGCGTCAGAGTCGCCCGCAACAAGTAGAGGCTCTCAGCAGGAAGCCGCGCCCGCCCACGGGACCAGGTCCCCGAATCGGTGCTGCTGCGAGGGTTTACTGTAGACGTTAAGGACGAAGAGTCCTCGGGCTCTCTCAGGAGTTATTTCTGCGAACACGTGAGGTATCTTTACGCAGGCAAGGGCGCACTGCGCCACAGTTACTTTACGTCGTACGAGCACGGTGACGACCGGCGACGGGCGTAATGGGGGCGACGGCCGGCGCGCCACCCGCCACGCGGAGTGTAGCCTGTTTCCTTCTTTGCCTGTTGCCTGTTAGGGTCGCGTCTATGGCTTTGTAGCCAGCTAGTTTGACCGGATGGTTTGTCTCCTCGAAAAGGATCACGTCCGGCTTTGCCTCGCGGCTGCGTATGAATTGCTGGAGATTATCTGGCTTCCTTCTGTAGCCCCAGCAGTTCCACTGCCACATTGTCTATTGTTATTTCCTAGTGTTAGTGTGCTTCGTTGTGTATGTAGCCATGCTTGTGCTTAATTTAACCCGTCGTAATCAAGGCGACTTGGTTGCTTCTGCGGTTGCAGCTCCGGTTGCGTCTCTACGTCTGTAAGCGTGTTTCGCTGCTGCGAAAAACAACTGGGTGACGTAAAAATTGTGCTAGGACAGAAAGCACAATGCCGTGTGTGATCATTCAGAAGGTACCGAATATGGAATTCTCTTCGAAGATATGTCATCTGGCAATAACATGTTGCAGACTTGGCGCACGCTGTAGAGCTTGAGCGATATCAAACTATTAGCCGCATATCTTCACTGCCTGCGTGTCACTGCCATGAAGGGAGCAAGAAGGGAGGGACGGCACCCTCTTCGGCAGTGCCGCCAGCACCACCACCCGCGGATTCACGCACCACTTGTGTCACGATACTATAAGCATAAACTTGCGGGCCGAGTGTAACCGCACTACGTGGCACTTGTCTTCACCTATCGAGTTTAGAAAGCTTTATTTATGTAAATACTGCTTGAACGTGCAGACAGATCTTGGTATGCGGGACGTGAAGCTGCAAAATAATGCTAAAGAAATTAATGGTAAAGTAATGCTTCGACTCTAGTACAGACCCCGGAATTTCATTTAGGCCACCCAAATTTAAGTGGGCCCACCCCCATATTTCAACTTGGCTTATCCCTCCGACGAAGCTCCGACGAGAAGCACGGCCACTTACACATCACTCACTGCCCAGTCGTCGTGCTCCTTGTTCTGTATCGGCCAGTCGGTCTGATAAGATTGTACCATCAATGACGTGTGCCTGACCGGCCCGCAGCGTTATCTATAAAACTACGCTGCTGCTCGAATAAACAGCTTTTTGCCTTGCTCCCGCGGAAGCGTCTGTCTGCTGCTTAGAACAGAACATCTGGCGACGAGGATGGAATATGGCGCGCAGCAAACCGCCGCGGGCCATCAGCAGTCACGAGGCTGAACCGCCTATGGTGCAAGGTGACACGGAGCCCTGGCAGCCACGACTTCATCGATGGCCTGGAGCAGAGCAAGAACGTCGCGTGGAAGCAAGGCGCCATGGAGCCCTTGCATGGACTTCAGTGGCTGGCTAGAGCAAGCGAACAAGAACCGACAGTAAGACAAGGCTCATCAAGGAAATCGGCTGGGCAGATAAGCGAAATTTGCTCTTTATGGCTGAACTCAGACGTGGTCCGAAGGTCAGCAGAATGACAGAATACAACGAAAAAAATCGGCAACATACGCTCTTATTTTGAGCGCTTCGAGAACTACGTAGACATAAATGATGTCTCTGCAGACAAGAAACTGAAGTTGTTTCTGAATGTACTCGACGCACAAGCATATGAAGAGCTAAAGAAGATAACTGTGCCTCATAAGCCTTCTCAGAAGACCTTCGAGGAAATTAAACAGCTTCTGGAAGCTGATTTCAGCCCAGCTCACTCAATTATTTCAGTGCGTTGTAAATGTTAACGCCGAATGCAGCAAAATATGAAAGTGTCAGATTTCATCACTGAACTGAAGCATCTTGCATCAGATTGCAATTTCGACACGTTTTTAGATGATGCCGTAAGGGCCAGACTGGTGACTGGTCTGCGTGACGAGGAAAGACAACGGGATCTTTTTGCACAGGCTGACTTGACGTTCGAGCTGGCATGTAAAACCGCGCTAGAAAAAGAGCTAGCTGCACAACAGACGAAGCAAATGCATAAGTTTGATACAGAACTGTGCAGCGTCAGCATCATTCAGGGCGAACGTCACCGTGATAAGGAAAAGAAATCGAGGACGGTTGCATGGTCAAAAGATAAGCGATAGGAAGAGCAGCGAAGGGCTAGCAGGCATTGCGGAAAGCGTCTTGCGGGAGAAAAATGTTGGTATCGGAACCACACCTGCAGAAATTGTAACAAAAAAGGGCATTTGCAAGCCATCTGCAAAAGAGGAGCCAAAGCAAAAGCTGTCAGATATGTCGACAACACGGACGACGAATCTGAAGACTTGAGTTTTCAAACTGTGTTCTACTCGGGCAAAAGTTCAAGGGCAACAGTGTCGACCTGAACATTGAGGGGAAGATTGTTTTGCTGATAATTGACACTTGTGAAGCGGTCACGATGGTACCAGAGCAGATAAGCAGTATTTCCAGCATGTCAGATGTGTGGAATTAAAGGTGTCGTTGCGCAAGTACACTGGAGAAAAGCTCAAGCTGCTCGTAAAAGCAAACGTCTTAGTCAAACAGAAAGGAAGCGTAATCTCTCTGCCCGTAGTGGTAGTGCAGGGAAACGGAACGCCGATGCCCGCTCTCATGGGAAGAGACTGGCTGGAAAAACTGCAGATAAACCCGAATGCAGTATACAGTCTGTCCACGGATAGGCCACTGAAGCACAGGATAGAAGCTTTACGGAAGAAGTATCCCGAGGTTTTCAAGAGCACCCCGGGTGTCGTGAGAAGCTTCGAAGCTCGCCTCTTTGTTAACGAAGGGCCTCAACCAATGTTCTCAAAAGCACAGCCAATACCGTTTGCTATGAAAGAGGAAACAGCAAAGGAGTTGGAAAAGCTTGAGCCAGCCGGAATACTAAAAAGGGTCACGAAAAGTGACTGGGAAACGCCTCTGGTGGTGGTTGCGAAGAAAGGCGGCGGAGGATTAAGGTTATGCGGCGACTACAAGGTCACGGTTAATCCTGTTCTAAAAACGGACCATTACTATTTGCCATTGCCGGAAGATTTGTATTCCATGCCAGTGGGAGGTAAAATCTTTTGCGTCCTGGATCTATCACAATCCTATCAACAAGTGCCGCTTGCTGAGGAAATCAAAGCGTTGCCAACGGTGAACACTCATCTTGGATTATTTCAGTTTCAGCGACTTCCATACGGCATCTCTAGCGCACCCGCTATCTTTCAGTCGATAATGAACGAAGTTTTATAAGGGATTCCAAAAGTGCGTTGCTATATCGATGACGTCATCGTCGTAGGCGACAACATAGACGACTGTCAAGAAACGGTGGTTGCTCAGTGGCTATGGTGTTGGGCTGCTGAGCACGAAGTCGCGGGATCGAATCCCGGCCACGGCGGCCGCATTTCGATGGGGGCGAAATGCGAAAACACCCGTGTGCTTAGATTTAGGTGCACGTTAAAGAAACCCAGGTGGTCAAAATTTCCGGAGTCCTCCACTACGGCGTGCCTCATAATCAGAAAGTGGTTTTGGCACGTAAAACGCCAAATATTATTATTATAAGAAACGGTGAGATAGGTGCTTGAACGACTGTCAAAGCACCATACTACCGTAAAAGAACAGAAGTGTGAATTTTTCAAACTGTCCGTCGTTTATCTGGGACACAAAGTGACAACAGATGGCATTTTTCCAACCGCAACAAAGATAAAAGCAATCAGGGAAGCATCTCAGCCAAGCAACGTAACTGAACTGCGAGCCTTCTCGGGGCTGCTGAACTTCTACGCAAAATGCATCATAGATTTAGCTACAGTAGCTGCACTAATGTACGACCTGCTCAAAAAGGACAGGAGTTGGGTGTGGGCGGACGTATGTTCAAGAAAATTCGTGGAAGCCAAGCAACGCCTAATCGACAGTCAAGTTCTGACTTTTTACGAAGCGAAAAAGCCAATCGGTTTAAGCTGCGATGCCTTGGCCTGCGGTTTTGGGGCCGTAATGTTTCACGTAATGCCCGATGGTTCAGAAAGACCCATAACATTTGCCTCCAGAACATTAAATGCAGCGGAGCGCAACTATGCGCAACTATTTTGGTCTAAGCAGGTTTCATAGATATCTATACGGGCGCAAATTCACGCTGTATACAGATCACAAACCGCTGTTGGGGACTTTGGCATCGGATAAACCAATTCCTTCTATAGCTGCAGCCAGGATTCAGCGTTGGGCTATCACCTTAGCACCTTATCAGTACACACTGTGCCACATAAACGGCAAAAACATGGGAGTTGCCGACGCACTTTCAAGGCTTCCAATTCTGGTCAAGCATAAAGACGACAAAGAAGAATGCCATGCAGTGCTTGACTCAACGTCTCTCACTGCGAGTGAGGTTGCTGCTGCGACTGAAAGGGACCGCCCTCTTTCCAAACTCGCGTAGTTCACCTTGTCTGGCTGGCCCGCGCACCACGGTAATAAATTTCATCCCTTTTACGTTCGTCGAAACGAACTATCGTACGAGCAAGATTGCGTCACGTGGGCCTACGAGTGATCATTCCGGACGAACATCGAGAAGCAGCATTAACATTGCTGCATGAAGAGGACACTGGAATGCAAAGAATGAAAATGCTTGCTAGGTTGTTTGTTTGGAGGCCGTTGATTGACAGGAGCATTGATGGCACTGTCAGTCAATATATAGTGTGCCAAACGACCATGCCGGCGAAGGCACCAGGACCATTGCATCCATGGACTTATCCAACTTGTGTTTGGCATAGAGTCCATGTCGAATACGCCATGAAGGATGGCTCCAATTTGATCCTTCTAGTAGATTCTTACTCAGAGTGGATAGAAGCAAAATGCATCCGCACTACAATGACGTCAGAAACAATCGACTGTCTCAAGGCGATATTTGCAGCGTATGGCTGCCTGGAGGAACTGATCAGCGATAACGGACCTCAGTTTACTGCGCAGGAGTTCTCCAATTTCACCTCTTCTCACGAGATTCGACACACGCGTACGCCACGGTACCATGCTTTATCAAATGGGGCAGCAGAAAGGCTAGTTCAAACGACAAAGGCCACTCTACTCAAGCAAGTACTTCACGATAACCTAACATGCCAAAACAGAACTCTGCATCAATGACTCAACTTCTCGCTTGCTTACAGGAACACCCCGAATTCCGTAACAGCAAGAACGCCGGCTGAGCTGTTCCTGAAGCGACAACGTCGAGTGAAGCTTTCACTCCGGAAGCCAAGTTTTGTGCAGGATATGCGCAGCCGTCAAGACAGAGAGACCACCCATCGCAACGAGGGCCGAGGTAGGAACCCGCAGATGGAAGCCGGTGATACAGTTCTCGTCAAAACTGCGATAGGGGGAACCCTGTCATGGGAGGAAGATGTCGTAGTGCAACGCGTAAGTGACTCTACGTTTGTCGTCAAAGTCGGTGACCATTTTCGTTTTGTGCATATCGACCATTTGAGGCTCAGTTGGATTTCAGGACCAAAGACTTCATTTCATCCGGACGTCGCAAAAGAAGCGCATCCTGAGTCCACTCCATATGCCCGTATTCAGCGAGATTTTCTATCAGCACCCTAGGAAAATATCCCGCTGCTGACTCCGTGATTAGTGCTCCGACTGCGGACAAGCTTCAGGATGTTAGCTTAGATGAATCCTCTTCAACTAAGGAACCGGCATCGCAGCCTGAGGGAAGACACTCAGCAGCGCAGCCTTTAAGTATCACCGCATAAACCATGGCATCACCCGAAGAGGCCCATTTGCGAAGAAGTAATCGCACAAGGCGTCCTCCTGATCACTATCAAGCCTCCAATTGTGAGCGCATAAAGAAACGCGTGCAGCTTTAATTAAGGAGGAAGGAATGTTCTGTGTCGGCCAGTCGGCCTGATAAGATTGTACCATCAATGACGTGTGCCTGACCGGCATGCAGCCTTATCTATAGAAGTACGCTGCTGCCTCGAATAAAGCTTCTTGCTTTGCTGCCGCAGAAGCGTGTGTGTGCGTCCATATTTCGCGCCTTCGCGGCACGCGAAGGCAGTTTGGAAGGGAAACTTGGGAGGCGAGCTCGCAGGTGAACGCCAAGCCTTGTGCGCAATGCGAGCAGTTTTTACTTTCAGCGCGGGCACCGCAGGGTCTGGCGATGACTGACCCTCCTCACTAAGGTGAGGAAGGTAACTAGAAAAGTTGACTGTTGGGCTAGTTGGCCGCCCGTATTTGAAGTAGTAACTTAGTGCGATAAAAACACGGAAACAAGAAAGACGGACAAGGAAAAGGGCTTATCTTGTCTTAGCTTGTCCTTGCTGCCATTGTTGTTTCCGTGTTTCTATCTCGCTAAGTTACTTCAAAAAGAGGGAGGTCACATGTCGCCAGATGTGGCGGCGCCCGCGACATCGTGAGAAGCGAGCATGTTCTAAGCCGATTGCCGAGTTTAACCGGCTCAGTAGCGGCAGCGTGCGCTCGACCTTTTTTATAATGCACACATGCGGCTTCTACTGAGCGTTTCTGCTGTTGCCTTGTTCGAATGGGCACAGCGTAACTGAGAAGAAATGCCGGTGTTACCGCCTGGAGTGTCTATATAATCGCTATCGCAATACAAAACTCTGGGTGTAAGGGCGAATAAAAATATTATTACGAGACATGCCATAGCGTGGAGCTCCGAAATAATTTTAGCCGTTCGGGGTTCTTTCACGTACGCATTAATCCAAGTACACTGACGATTGCGGCAGGTTTCTGTGGGTTTCACGCAATATCACGACGGCGAAATGCACAAACAACAGCAAGCGCCGATACCCGCTAGCAAAAATGACTTCAAACTGGCTGCTTTGGTGAGCCAGCTTTGAAATTGGGTCACAAAATGATAATCATACCTATATCACCCGCGAATTTCTAAGTATAATACATACATCATACATCATTCTTAGCAACCCAATGCCATAGCCACTAAGCAACCACGTCGGCAACGCGGGAAACCGCTGACAAGGAACTGAATTTTATTGAATCGAGGGGAACTTCTATACGAATGCAGAGGATTATAAGGGCAGTAAGAAAACTTGTGCATTCGAAGACATTGCTACACGTAGGAGAAATGCAGTCGGTTTAATTTTTGGATAGGGCTATCGACCGCATTTGTTGTTTATTGATAATTCTTTATTTTGGTGCCCCGTGACAGTTGCGAAACATTGGCGACAGGTCACTACTACATACAAGAGCAAGAAAACAATATGATATTGACACGTGCACTTGCTAATCTTTCTCCAGTGACCGCCGTTCATCGGCTAACAAATGTTAAACGTTATCGCTCGGCGTACGCTGCACCTTGTAAGAACTTTCTTGAATGTTATCGATGGTGTCATCCGTTGTACGTTGTCACTGAACTATGTGTAATCTGATTGTATGCACGATGCGAATTGTGTAGTAGTAAGTTCTGTAAGAAAAGGGGACACCAAGGATTACGTTGGAAACTTTGTCGACACAAGTATAAGAACCAACGCGCTTGACTGGCAGTTCTGAATTTCACCCATCACCGACTGCGCTCGCCGCTGTGCTTTGAGTGTAGGATGTTTTCTAGGTGCCGGATTGCCCAATAAGGACTTTTCTTGAGTCACAGTTTTTGCTACTGTGCTTTTCAACGTGAAATAACGTGAAATCTGATTAGGTATTAGGTATCTGCGTTCATGTACTGGACGCCCTCGCAAACCGTGAAACAAGCCCGAACACGGAAGACAACACCGTAAATGTTTCGAACCATCGAGCAAGCCTCAGGAATCGAAACCAGCCCCCGAAGTGCAGGCTTCTGCCCGAAAAGACGAAGTGCACGGCCACAACAGCAGCCACGATGTCTGCTCCAGTGCCACCTACACCTATCGTGTTGCAGCAGTCCAGGGAGCCACCGACCTTCCGAAGATAGTCATCGAAAACAGGAACAGCATACTGAAAACGCACGCAAGGTTCGTTAGGTTCCACAACTATAACTACGAGTTATGGCCCTAACTACGAGGACAAACTTAGCCATGTCAACTTTCCTTGGAGGACGCCGCTCGAACGTGGTTTGAGAATCAAGAGTCAACACTGATGACATGGGACTTTTTTTGGCAGCGCCTTCTTGAACACTTTTTCCTGCGTCGTGCGAAAAGAAAGGACCGAAGCTCTGTTAAAAACCCGAAAGCCGCTTGCCAACGAGAGCATCGCGATTTTCACGGCGGAAATGACTCGCCTGTTCGGACAGGCCCAGCGCCCCGATATGTCAGAAGATAAAAAAAAAAAAAAACGTGCGCAAGGCTGGAGTCAACTGCGGAGCTTGTGCTCACCTAGATTTTACGTGGCTAGCCTAAGTTGTTTGTTGGTTTTGCGAAGTTATGTTAAGTTTCGCTAAGTTGTTGGTAGGCTTGGCTAACACGTTCATTGATTTCGCTAGGCTATGATAGGGTTTGCTAAGTGGTTGTCTCGGTGGGCTTGACGCTGGAAGCTTTCGAGCAGTCGCAGGCCAGGGTCGCTTTCTCGGCGACGCCGAGCGTTCACGCGCCGAATCTCGCATTCCCTGTACTGAAACTCGAGATCCGTGACTCGGCGTCGCCTCTTCTCAGCCGCAGCTTCGGCGCGATTTTATGGATTAGCTCGGCTGCGACGCATCGCTTCTTGATAGGCAGTACAGCGCTTTTCCTGGTAAGCCGCTTCTTCGGGCGTCCGGATTTTCTTCGGTCTTCCCATGGCAGCAGCACGTATTCACGGAGTAGGGGAGGCGAGAGGTGTGTCGCTGCGCCGGCTGTTGAGAGCTTTTACTCGCCTCTGACGTCACGATTCCGCCCTACGCAGGTGGGGTGCAAGGAGATTGCGTAGCTCGGCTCTCTCGCAGGTGGTTGCTAGGCAAAGCGAGGCAGCGTACAACTGGGTTGTTTTCTGCTAACGCTCCAGGTCGGAACTAAAAGCCTAAACAGCTCCGCTGTTGAAAGTTCGCTTCCTGATGCGGGTTTGTGAAGCAGGAGCTTTTCGGCGTATTGATACGCAACCCGCCAAAAACCGTTGCTGACTTCCGAGGCCCCAAATATTGAGAAAAATTTCGATATGCAGACACGGCCACATAAGCGCCCAATTCTGACGGCAAACAACACAGATGTTCAAGCACACGTCACCGACGAACTGCGTTAGGCCATCGCGGCCTCAGGTGGCCTGAATCCTCACATCATAGAAGGAGTTGAGCGATCACTCAGGGTTCCTGAGGTGCAGCCGGAATCACCGCAGCCCCACCGGAAGCAAGCACCTACGCCGCCATCGCCCACCACCATGGTTCCGCAACCCTGCAAGTCCGACGTCCGCCGCCAGCATGCCCGCCCATCGCCCAGTGCAGCTTCGCTATCACAGACGTACAGCGCGTTCTGAATCACGGCTCGCTCTGCTATCACTACGGGAAAGCCGGAAATCTACTGTTGATACACTTACCATACACTTACCGTCGGATAGGATTACGAGGCTTCGCCGTCAACACGCCTATTCGGCAGCTAGGAGAGCGGCCTCACAATATCGCTGACTGCCTCGCCGCAAGGCTGTGGAGACCCCGATGACTTTCCCGTTCGCCGTCAGCAGGACACTATCTGTTGCTTTAACTCCACTAATACACTAGCCCAGCCCGGGGCGGTCCATAAGCCCCTTATCCGGAAACCCAAAAGCAGCAACTGATAGAGGTGCGGATGCTGTTTGTAGAATGGCCGAAGATCCCCCGCCCCCGACGACGAGTTTGCAAGAACCACGTCGACGACGCCTTGACATAACGCTGCCAGTCAGACGACGCATTGAAACCAAGCAGACGCCAACCCAAGAAAGCCCGATGACGCGATTTCACTGCTGCGGAACAACACGACGAAGCCGCGATCCAATTCCACTGCCTGACCGCGACGCAAGGTGAACATCCATCAACCTCGACGTGCTTCTCGACGGCCACAAAGTCCCCGTTCTAGTGGACACAGGCACCGACTACTTCCTCATAAAAAGTTCATTCGCATCCGATTTCCAGGAAGTCCGGTGACAGCTTTTCACCGGCTAACAAGTGTTAGAGGTTATCGCTCGGCCCAGGACGCACCTCCATGTATCGGAAGTCTCTCGAATGTTTCCATGATTCTATCCTTTGTCCTTTGTCACCGATCCTTATGAAATGTGATTGCATGGACGACGCGAATGCTGTAGTAGTTGCTGGAATGAACACAAGGACCAGCGATTACGCAGTAAAGTTAGTCGAGTATTCTACAAAAGCCGATGCGCTTGATATGCAGATCGGATTTTCGATGATCGCCGACTGTGCTCGCCGCTGTCGCTGTGCTTCGACTGTAGCCTGTTTCCTGTAGGCAGGTTCGCCGAATAAATATCGTGATTTAGAGTTATGCTACGGTGCTTTTCAACGTCACTACGACGTGACAATACAAACACAGAACAGCATTTCCAGCAATCTCGCTTGCTAAAGGAAATATACAAGGAATCAGGTTGTATAAAAACTTAAATAAAGACATGTACTTGCTAAGCTCATTTGCGTCGAACATCCTGCGCGCCAACTTCAAACAGGCACTCACTAAAAACCATTCGTGTAAGATGAAGTTGCATTGTGCACCTGCTGCAGACGTTTCATGGGGAAAGTTAGAGAAAGATTAGGGTGGAACACGTCAGAGCAGCCGCTAGTTTCCAGTAACGCAAGAAAAAGCTGTAACAATGCTAGTAACATAATACAGCAAATCAGCCCAAGCGCATGTTGTCGCAAGAACTTTAGGTCACGCGCGAATCTCCTGTCACGCAAAGAAAGCATAAGTTAACAGGCTTTAGTACTCATAATATCGGCGTGGACGAATATATCTGTCGTAGTGAGTGCGATCTAGTCCATGCTAGATGCCTTCTCTTAGGTTAATTTCATGGGGAAAAAAATAATTCCACACTTAGTCAAGTGTTCGACGAAAACTCGTCTGGCGAGGAAACATATTTTGGCACCAATAATTCCACACTGCAGAAGCAAGTTCTAATCGTGGTCTGACTCGTGCGCAGAACAATCTTTTGCGACAGTCAGGATTCCTCAATATTTTTGTGAGTATAGATATTAAACCTAAGTTCCTCAAGGCGTGAGTCACAATACAGGATACATGTAGGCGAAAATTCATCCTTGAATGTACGTAAACCTCCAAGGTTACGAATATCAAGCATGCGACGAATGCTGTTACCCGAGAAATCGCAACTAAAATTTGTGTGCACAATCCTTCAGGTAAAAGACATCGCAATATCCTATTCACGTCGATTTTGAGCCTCTTAGTAACACACCACTGCTAAGTAAAGGAAATGTCCTCCTGTAATTTATGTCACTTATGTAATTTACTCAGTCATTTACGTAAGTTATTCTTCGAAACAATGTTAAATCAGCAGCAAACAATAGTGCTTGTGCAATAGTGCAATTTCAAAACAGAGTGAATTATTAACAAACACGACAAACCAAGGAGGTCGTAAATTGGAGCGTTAAGGTGCTCCCGACAAAGCCGAAAATGGGCAGAAAATTTGATTTAAAGATTACCGAAATTCGCTTGAGTTGAACAGCTTTGGAACCACTTGCTCTAGAAATTTTAGAAATCTTTTTTGTACAGTTTAAGGAGCATGAGGTAGTGACACATTTTTCTCAAAAGCTTGCGTTAAATCAAATTAGACTGTGTCCACCTGACTGCGGTTAAACATGCCTGGTGTGGTGTAATCGCAAAAAGCGATTACTTTGGGCTGCAATAATTTGCCTTGCACAAACGTATCTCCATGTAGGGAAATCTTGGCCTTAAAGTATGCGTACAATCAATCATATATTTCCATTTCAAAAACCCTGGAAAACCATGAAAGATGAAAAACAGGCGAGAAGTTTTGCACGTCACCTGGGCTGCCACCTTGGAACACAGTGACTTCAACTATTGTTTTCCATTCGGACGGAAATACCCCATTTCCTAAAGAAACATTAAACATGCAGGTGAAAATAGGAACGATGATTTCTGCGCAAACCTTATTATAAATTTGGAAATGCCATCATACCCAGCCGATCATTTTGCCTTCACCTTTTTTACGCAACGAGAAACTTGTGTGTCAGTCACAACAAACAAGATGAAAAGTCTGAACCATCTATAGGAGCTTATAGCGAAGAGGAGCCAAAGTGCGTGGCCAACAAGTTGCAGATATTTTTTGCATGAAAGTAGATCGTGTCAGCAATTTGAAAACAGCTGAAGTCACTTTATCTTTTCTTTGCATGTTTGCATAGCGCCGAAAACCTTGGGGGCAATTTTTAAAGTTCACTTCAACATTTTCATGGCAACACATTTCACCGCGACATAAAATACGCTTTACTACTAAATAGCAAAATTTTGATAACAATATTCATCGTTCGTTTCCTTATCAAGTTTGTGGAGCTATTATTCAAGCGAAAATAATATTTGTGCCATGCGAAAACCAGCAATGGAATTTCTTCTTAATTCTACCCCATTTCGCATACATTATTCCATAGAACTTTGTATAGCTGATGTAAGCTGGTCCACAGGTGAGTTAATGTCATTCTTATGTAACATCTTAGACTAATTGCACTTTGAAAGGTGATTGTAGAGAGCATAGTCTCCTCTGCGAAGGTATAGAGATTTAGGGATTGCCTGATCGCGAATGTGAATAAAATACGGGTAAAAGGAAAGCGCGATAATCAGGATGAAAAACGGCAGCTTTCATGAGAACATCAGATTCGTCACACAGGAAAAAATTGCAACGTTTGATAAAAACTGCTTTAAAAGATTTCCAGCGCAATAAGGCGTCAGATTGTGCTGATGGAAATCATTGCAGTTTAGAAAGCCGACAAAAAGTCCCAATTTTTAGCGAACTACGGGGCACTAACTTCCAATTGTGCCTGTGCATCAGTCATTATTTGGCAGAATAAAATTTCCTATAATATTTGTTTTGTATTTTAAAAGTCCATTTAGTCGTGCAGCGTTCGAAAGTGGCTTATAACTACGTAGGCGTTAGAGCTCGGATGAAAGTACTAACAGCCAACGAAGCAGCTTTGTGCCATCAGGTGCTGTTAATTCCCGCCACACACGCGTCGTATACTTAAGGTCTCCCTGACTAAACGGATGAGGTAGCGACTTCCATGGTGTTAAAACACCGCCGCCAAACGTAACTGTATCGACACACTTTCTCTCCGCTCTGAACTTATCGGAGGATACTCGCACTACTCGTTTAAGCGTGCCTTTGTTATGCAAATAATATCCTAACTAGAAACAAGTAGATTTTGAAGAAAACGCACTTTAAATTCTTAAATTTTTCATGTTGTATCATGCTGTCATAGCAAATGCATTCCTTGTATATTGCATATTGCAGTTCTGGCACGTTTTTCCGTGTCAGAACTTGTTGCTGAGCTAGTTGGTTCATGACTTAAGGACAAAAGGCGCTAAGAAGACGAGGGCGAAGTGAGACAGAAATGACAGGCGCCAGAGGCAGAATTTTTTGCTGAGAATATGTATCTGCCGAAGCAAGGCGTTGCCACCACAGCTACATCAGCGTCCTGCCAGGTGCCCTGTTGCCCTGTTGCCCTGCCAGGTGCCCTGTTGTTGTAGTTCGCGGGCTATATCGCGAAAAATATGGTTTTGAGAGGCGACCGCAACCGCAGACGCCCGCTAAAGCATCTGTGATCGCCCCGCTGTAGCGTCGCCGTAGGCGTAGCGTTAATATATGGCCGCACCAAAGGTGTGGGGGGGGGGTTCAAAGTGGGGGACCAGGGAGTCCCGGCCTCCCTTTCATTTTATGAAGGGGCTCGCCTTTCTTCGGCAGGTCAACTGTAGCACTGCGGCACCCATTCCACAAGCGCTGGCAGTTCTTTTATTACAAGTGGTGCCCTTTGCCGGGCAATCAGAGATTATCCTATCTTTCTAGTAATTATCTAATCGCAATCAATCGGTTGATATAAGAGCCTGCACGCGCTATGCTGGTCACCACCCGGTGAAGGCAGACACTGAGCTCTGGGCCGCAGCTCTCACATCCCCCGGTGTTGTCTACGTCCGGCGCCGCAAAGCCGTGACGTCGCGGTTGTTTCGTAGCTCACCGCTAAAAAATGGGCAATTCCTCTGCCGTGTGAATACCGCCTCATGGAGGGAAGTGAGGCACGAATTTTGTGACACGACAAATCCAGTTTCGGGTTTTGATGCTGCCTCACTAAAAATCGTTTCGTCAAAGGCACGGGCATTGAACGGAGAGCATTGAGAGCGCAACAGAGAGCGAACAAACATGTGGCATGAGGGTCGAATGCACTACGACGCCGGTAACTCTTCGGAGGAAACCGCAATGACAGAGGCAAAGAGAAATCGAAACTGTCGGCTTTGACATCGTCTCCTAGGTTGCACGCACTGACATTAGCGGCCGGTGTTTGTTTGGCCTAGAGCCACCATTCAAAACTTGTGCCGTTCTACATAATCTGCCCGGAGAGAAGGGAAAGACAGCTGCTCAGCAAATTATGGGGCTTTATTTTGTTACAAATACAAGTCGAAGTCCATGTTCCCCGTTTCACTATGAGCACTCTAGAAGGAACTGTCATTGCGCCCGTACCAAGAGCGTGAGCACTGATGTGTAGATGAACAAAATATTGAGGTTTTCTCTTTCTGGACTGTAGCACTATTGTGTCTGGGGTTCGTCCTTCAGGAAAAAAAACATGGTAGCCTATCTTCAATAATTTCGGAATGGTCTTGACAGGTTTGAGAAGAGAAAGTGTGTTCGAGTAAAGAACTGCGCGCAGGTAGCGGCTTGGTGTTTAAGAGAACAGACTGGAATTAGAAAGACTGCTTTCAGCTTTCACAGCTTTCCCCGGTTTGCGACTACGTTGAATTGTGTGCTGTGTGGCGCGAACTGAGGCAAGCACATTGAAGAGCTGGGATCTCATAGCTGCTGCTTGCCGGTGTAAGGGAGCCGCACTGACACTGCAATATAGGGACTTGTTTTTCAATTGCGAAATCGAATCAGCGCTGTTTTCATCCAGCGTTTTATGACCACGTCTATTACCCTTCACAAGAATAGTTCCGAGTGAGCTTGATTCGAGTAAATAAAAAGAACGCACCACCGAATCGGAAAGCCTGTTCATGTCCGGGAGGACGTAGAACTTGATGCCTTCAAAAGCGCCGGGTAACGTGAGCCCGCGCACCAGCAAGATGAAGAGAAGGAGGTAGGGGAACAGCGCCGTGAAGTAGACCACCTTGCCCGTCCACTTGACGCCTTTCCAGATGCAGAAGTAGCAGAGCACCCAGGCTATGAGGAGAGTGATGGCCAGCGGCATGCGTAGGTCACCGGGCTCGTGCAGGCCTCCCGTGATCTGCAGCACATTGCCCCTGCACAGTGATTTAGTCATTTTACTCACTTGGGAATCAATACAGGAGAATATCGGGGAACTGCAATTGGTTAAATACAACTGCCGCTTAAGCGGAAGAAAAGCAGCTAAGCTTGCTGGCTTAGCGTTTTAACAGGAGAAAAAAAGCTTCCGTGAATTGGAACGAAAATTTTAGACTCTTTGTAAACAAAACAACTGTAGATGTGGCGACTCTTCGACACGCAGAACTGGCAGTACAAGCATAGATTGTGGCGCCGGAGCGAGGTACTTGTTCTGGTGGATCGCCGATGCCTCCTAGAAATCGCATCTAGCGGAGCGTAGACAATTTGTGGCCGAAATCTCGGACCAACTCCAGTGAACCTGCTAAGTTGTTAAAGCTGTATTGCTGCTGACCATGTGTGTAAGGTTTATCAAGTCATAAGAAGCCAACAGACACCGAGGACAACATAGGGGAAATTACTTGTACTTACTAATTGAATTGTAGGAATGATAAATTAATGGAAATGAAAGTGGATGGAAAAACAGCTGGCCGAAGTGGGAAACGATCCCACGTCTTCGCATTATGCATGCGATGTTCTTACCAACTGAGCTATGGCAGCGCCGATTTCCCATCCACTTTCTGGAATATTTATATTTTACTACTAGAACTGACCCTGGGAATGTTAGCCAGCGCAACCACTCACAAGCCTTGCCGACGGAAGTCTGCCGCAAAAAGACGAGGAGGAGCTCTTTCGTCTTGTAGGCTGCTAGCTTCTTGAGCCAACCACTAGGGGTTCGTGTTGGGGGCGAGTTCAGTGGTCGATGGGAAGATCACTGGCGCGAGAGAAACACCACTAGAAAACATGCGTGCATGGCGAAGGAAGGTGCCTTGTTTGTGAGGGAATGAAAAGTTGTGATCATTTCCTGCGCTCGCCCCGGCGCGGGTGTAGGTAGCCTTTGAGTTTTGGTGTACGACCACATGGGCTAGTCGCGGGGATGTCAGGAGCCTCAAGTAATATCACACAAGCGAGCTGGTTATCCCGTTAATTCACCGACAGTAATCTGTGATCAGGCACCCAGGCGATCTCGCCCGGGCTTTGTAATTGTTTTGGTAGCTGTTTTACGATAGGAGCGCGGGGTTCATTGTGAAAGAGTTTCCTGCACGCCAACGTGCAGCCTGGGAAGAATATTGGGATGGTAACGCACGTAGTGGGAATATGCTACACGGCAGAACATATGGCATGCAGCTCTGCCGTACTTTGGGCACGGGTTGGGACGAGTGCTCTGTGTAGAGTAAAAAGCAGCGGTCAAACTCGGCCATTGCAAGGCCTCTGTGCCTTGTGCTTGCATTTGTGGACTAGTAAATGGCCATGTAGTATGCTCTGTTACGGGTGCGTGTGCATGGCGCATGACACTTATTCTCCTTTATTTCTTTTCTGAAGCGTAGCATGAACTTTTAGATGACTTGAACTGCACCCGCATCACCTGTATCTTGCCCCTACCAGATACTGTATCGGTTGTATCTACCAGATATTGTATCTGTATCGATCGTATGTCTATATATTTGCCATCATTGAACAATAGCGTTCTGAACGACCCTGCCAGGATTGCTGGAAGGTCATTGCAGCATGCTTAAAAATAAAACCTCGGTGAACCACGTTGAAGATTGGTTTATGGTCGTTGCAGTACACACATGGGGGCTTCCGCATCAACTGCGTTCTCAACGTTCTTCGTGGGCCTTTATATTTGTACACGAGAAGTAATTCGTCGTGGGCTCGCCAAGGAATGGTGTAGTAGCGCATTTGCTTCCTTCATTATTTTCGCGACCAAGTTAGAATAAGGGCGCTTGAAGTTTCAACTGTTTTTGTACGAAATATAATTCTAAGTCATGATAGCGATGAGCGCACTACGCCCAAGTGAAGGGGAAAAAGCCATGAAGGTACCGAGGACACCACGCCGTCTTTGATCTAAATTTTATTGTACACCCGGTGACAAAATATGGCGGGGCAGGAGATCTGACAAAAAGTTGAAAATCTCCGCAACCTCTCAACGCAGTCTGGTATTTGCATTTAGTGCCTCAGCTGGAATGTGCTAACAACATCGCCGTATGCAGTTCGAGTGGTTACTGCTACATGCTGCTCAGAAATTGAACGTTTTCAGAGATCCCGTGGTCCGTAAACTTTTGTCCTCAGATGTGGAACCGTTGCCTTAAGTGCGGAAAGAACAGCAACACAAAGCGAACAGTAATAACCGACCAATCATTCAAACTGTTCAAACACCTGTTTCTTAGGGCGTGTGACACGGTCTAAAAACTTTGTCAGTTTTTTTTTCTTGAGAGTGCAGCCCTTAGGCACCTATTCCTGCGTTGAATGTGGGCCTCGGCGTGACCGGCAGAACCAACGAGCTGAGCGGAGGATGAAAGACGCGCGATGAGGAAAGCGGAGGAGGGTGCAACGAAAGGGTAAAGAAGAAAGCGGGGGGGGGGGTTGCGGCATGAGACGTGGTCCACTGCGGCGATCCGGTACGAGATGGCGCCATAGTATCGTGCTAGAAAGTTCATATAAACGAGGGACTGAGGCAGGGGTGCCCTTTATCCCCACTCCTGTTTATGGTGTACATGGTGAGGATAGAGAGGGCGCTAGAAGGAAGTAATATCGGTTTTATTGTCTCATACAAAAAGGCCGGCACAGTAGTAGAGCAGCGGCTTCCAGGTTTATTTTATGCGGACGATATTGTGTTGCTAGGTAAAAAGCAAAGTTATTTGGAACGTCTGGCTAATATCTGTGGAGAGGAAGGCAACAATTTAGGTTTGAAATTTAGTGTTACAAAATGAGCTGTTATGGTATTCAATGAAAACAGTGAACAGACAGTAGCGATACAGGGCCATGAAATATCTCGGGTAACAGAATATAAATACGTAGGTTTACGGATAAACGAAGACAACAGATATATGGAAACACAGGAAAAAACAATAACAGAGAAGGGGAAGAGAAATGGCAGCCTTAATGATGCACAGAGCGCTATGGGAATACAATACGAACGAGGTGCATCGAGGTATGTAGAAAGGTGCAATGGTTCTAGGACTTTTTGGAAATGCGATTGTTTGCTTTAAATCAGGGGTACAATCAGGAGTCGATGGGAACCAAAGGTCACTTGGTCGCCTCGCATTGGGCGCTCCCGGGAAGACTACAAATGAATCTGTGCAGGGTGATATGGGCTGGACTAGTTTTGAAGTGAGGGAAGCTCACAGTAAAATTGAGTATGAAGGACGACTGAGGAAAATGGAAGAAAATAAATGGGCTGGGAGAGTGTTGAGGTATCTGTAAAGGAAAAAGATTGATTCACAGTGGAGGAAAAGGACTAGGAAGCTTACCAGCAAGTATGCGGCCTGTAGGGTGGGCAAGACAGCAAGAAAGAACGTCAAGCGGAAAGTCAGAGAGGCCGAAATAATCTCATAGGTGGCGGCAATGGAAAAGAAACCTGCCATGAGTAAGCACTTAAGAGGAAAAAGGAAATCAGGAAAGAAACAATTTATGATAACTCAAAGGGCAGCTCATTACTTTTCGAAACGAGATCGGGATGCCTTAGCACGCACCTATAGAGCGAAATATAAGAAGGAAGAAGAAGCATGCGCTTGTTGCGGTAAAGCTAGGGAAACTATGGATCACATTTTATTAGAATGTGAAGACGTCTACCCAGCGTTCCATTTAAACACCACTGGCCTCCTTGAAGCCCTTGGGTTTAGCGAGAGCAGTGGAAAAGTAAACATGTTCGGCAATAGGGACTAGTAAGAGGCGATTGGAGGATTGGTGGTATAAATGTAGGGAAACGACAAAAAACCGAGACGTCCAAAGCACTGTTCGCAATAGGTGATCAGAAAATTTGGTTTTGGGAGTTCATGGTGTTTATTTTTCTTTTTTTAATTGTGTAACCTTGGTAGGACATTAGGCTGTATATTATCAAGAGCTTGGTGGCAGAACCCACCGCACATTCTAAAGGGGACGCTCATAACATCCACCCATCCATCCATCCACCGCTAACGCCCACGCGCTTCCCGCTGTCCCGTTGACCTTCTGGGTCACGACTAGGCTTTATTTGTTGGCCTCGCCGCCCGACAGGGAAGCATAGCCACAGAAAGTAGTAGACACGACACATGCCCATTCGGTTTCAGTGCCATTATTTGGCATCCGCGCGCGCCTTTTGAGACTGCCTTGTGAAAACGGCGGTATTGTCACGACCACTAAGCCGGCTACAATCTATGGATGCTTTTGTGCGCGATCGTCATCGGATCCTAATACGGTCTTTGGAGCGTTCAAGTGAAGCGGCTTAGTCCAGTCATAGTCCAGTTCACCAATACATCGGATGATCTGACAAGGTCCCAAATAAGGTCGTAACACTTTCTCGCTGAGTCTTCGTCAGCGCATCGGAGTCCAAAGCCATGGTCACCGGGCTGGTACTGCACGTAGCGTCGTGAAATATTATAGGGCCGGCTGTCCACCCTCTGTTAGCTCTTGATGCCTATGCGGGCGCGCTGTGGGGTTTTATCGGTGCGCTGGATATAGACGGCGTCGTCTAGATTCTTTCGGTCGGTGAGGTCAGGAGCATGGCGATGAGAGCCGTATTCGGGTTCCAGCCGTAGGCCAACCGAATGGCATGATCTGCGTTATTTATTGCATTGCCGCATTATAAGTGAAGCTCACACAAAGCAGGATGGCATCCCACATCTTGTGCTCGACGCCAACGTACATTGTTAGCATGTCGGCCAGGGCCTTCTTCAGCTGCTCCATAAGACGTTTCCTGTGCGGGTAGTAAGCAGTTGTCCTCCTGTGGCTTATCTGGCTGTATTGTAGAATGGCTTGGGTCAGCTCTGCTGTAAAGGCCGTTCCTCTGTCGGTGATCAGCACATATGGGGCACCATGTCACAGCAGGATGGCATCCAGGCTCGGTGGCCTGCCGGGCTCAGTTAGGCCACATTGGTCGCCGCGCCAATAAACACCGGCAAGCACAGCTGCTCGGCGGTCAGTCATCGTTCATCACCACCACGCTCCGGGCCGTCCGTCTAACGGAGGGTGCCTCGAGACCTCACTTCTTCACGAACCCGGGTGGACTGTGACACTGGTGACTAGTACACACGGATCGTCCCACGCCGCCGCGATCGGTGAAACACCACCCGGCCTTGCTGCCCCCATGCCGCTGTACGGAAGGCTTGAGCCCTTGGATTGAGACGGGTTCACCTGGCCAACTTACGAGGAACAAGTCCACGTGTTCTTCCGGGCAAACGACACACCCGAGAACAAACGGCGGGATATTTTCCTGGCCAGCTGCGGGACCCGCGTCTTCAGCCTCTTGCTCGACCTCCTCAAGCCAGCCACGCCACACGTTAAGACGCCGGGTGAGCTGCTCGCCATACGGCGCTCGCATTTCAACCCAGCACCGTCCACACTAATGGAGCGTTTCCGCTTCAACAACTGGAGCCACCGGGAAGGAGAGACCCTCGGGCAGTTCGCTGCTGCGCTACCAGGGTTAGCGAGTGCCTTCTTTTTCGGGGACCAGCTGGACTCGCTGCTGCGGGACCGTTTCATCTGCGGCATCAACAACCCCGCCATGCAGACTCGACTCCTGGAGCTTCCCAACCCGTCGCTAGACGATGCCGTGAAGGTAGCGCTGGCAATGGAAGCTGCCCCCAAGGACGCCGGCTAGATTGCCCGTGCGACTGGCTCACCGTCGGCGGAAGCGACGGTGAAGAAGTTCGCGACAAAAAGCAGTACCTGCAGTCGCTGTGGTGGAACTGTTAGATACGGTACCTTTTCCTGAGCCTACTTCGAGTTCACCAGACCTCATCGAATCGCGTCACAGCTAATTAAGGAGCGCAGAAGCACATCTACCCCGTTCCCGAGGCGCGGCACGTGCAAACGAGTTGGCGTCTCCCACCTCGTGCGCCGAAAGGGCAGTTATTCACTACTTGAGCCTTCCCGAAAGTGTAGCGAGAGCCTGGCACGGTTCCAGGTAACGCAGGGCCCGAGCAAAGCTGCTTTGCAGCAATGAAACGTCGCCCCCTACCGCCTATTGTGACGGCGCTTGCAACTCAGGATAGCAGTACCGCAGAGAAGTACGCCCTCGGACAATTGGGGCCCAAGGAGCGACCCTGTGCGCCGGGTGTGACACAATCGCACGGGTGCCTACCATTGGCCGAAAATGACGATACCTGAGCGGGCTCGCCGATTGGCCGAAAATGGCGTCACCTGAGCGGGCTCGCCGATTGGCCGAACGTGACGTGACTTCGAGACACCAAAGGGCTTAGAAGCCAGAGACCGGGAGCGGCAAGAGAGCATTCCTTCATTCATCTCTTTTGAGCTTCTTGCCACGGGCCGCAGCGTCCGAGTTGCTGCCGGCCCGTAATGACTTTATGACTGTTAATTTCTTTGTAGTCTCACTATAGATAATGTAAATAAACCTCTAGTCTTCATCTCAAAGTCCTCCTCAACGTCGGCCAACTCCCGCACCCAACGGCAAGGTCCAATATCTGGGAGACAGCAATTGGGGTTGTCCTCCAGAGGTAACAACTGGTGGCAGCGGTGGGATCGTCTCCAAATGCAACAAGTGGCGGCAGCGCTACGGACGAACCTTCGTCCAAAGATCCAACAACTGGCGGCAGCGCTAGGGAAGAGCCTTCGTCGAGAGAAATCCTAAGGAACTGGGAACAGCGAAGAAGAAAGAGCCTTCGACCCAGAGAGCCCCTGAGGAACCCGGAACAGCGAAAAAGAGCCTTCGTCCAAAAGAGTCCCGAGGAACTTGGAACTGCGAAGAGAGAGCCTTCATCCAAAGTAGTCCGGAGGAACTGGGAGTAGCGAAGAAGAGCAAGCCTTCGACCCAGAGAGTCCTGAGAAACCGGGAACAGCGGACTAACGAACCAGATGGCAGGGTGCTGCAACCGTAAGTGAGCGTGTGGTTTTTTTTCCTTTTGATTCGCCAGACTTCAAATGTTCTGTTTATTTTGATAGTTCTAGAAATCGGGAATTTATTGCATATTGTGTGTTTGCACAAATTAATTAAGGAATACAGTTATAACCACCAGTCGGGGCAGCTGCCATGAATCTTAGAAGGTTGACGAGGTTAGACTTGTTGGGGTGCGACGATTTGGGAGTTGAGGCGAACGAACTGATGAAAAAGCCAGCTATCATAAAGGCGATTCAAGATAGTGGCAATGATGATAAAAGCATTGAGATTGTTTGGGATGTGATACAAGAACCACGGGAGCTTGAGCGTCGTGAATGTGAACGTGAGCGTCGTGAACGTAAGAGTAAGCGTAAGCGATAAAAACGCAAGAATGAACGGAAGCGTGAGCTTCAAGAACTTACTCTTAGGTGTGAGCATCAAGAACGTCAGCGTGAGCGTCAAGAACGTGAGAATGAACATGAACGTGAGTATCGAGAACGCAAGCGTGAGCATGAGCAAAAGTACGAGAGAGAGAAGGCAACATTGATCAAACACCTACAATGTTTTGAGTAGTTAAAGGCACAGAGACAACGGCTGTCTGAAAATTCTCTAGGTAGTACAGAACAACAGAATTAGGAAGTATCTAGCGGATTTTCACCAAAAGCCGACGAGAAAAGTAGTGCCTGTGAGATTAGCGGTCCATTCATAGGTGAACGGAAAGGACTAGCCGCTAACGATGCCTTAGTGGCAACATAGGCCGTTAAAAGCCGTAGCGAAAGCGACGAGCTGCTGTGCCAACAGAGGACTGCAGAGACAGCTAGGCCAGTTGTGAAGGAATTGGCAGTCACCGCGCGTACGCGTCGCATCTAATGTTAACGAGGTCCTTAGCGAGGTACAGAATACTGTGGACTTGACAGACGCGAACACCCATGTCAAGTCGGATCTGCGTGCCGAAGTGCAGTGCCAGCTGGACGATGCAGTTAAGGGCAGCTCTCAGGATTGCGAGCTGCGTAGCTCAAGAGAAGACAACTGCATTGTTCAGGGATCGGTGCAGCTCTCCGCCAGTCTGGGCAGCCAAGAGAGGGATGTTTAGTTAAAGATCATTCAGACTGTGCGGGTAAAAGACCGATCCGGGCCGACGAAATGTGTACCGGCTAGCACGAGGCGCGAGAAGGCGACATGAAAGAGAGTTCGAGGAAAAAGCGCCGTAGAGAGAAGCGCGCTAAAGATCGGAATGCGGGGGCTAATGTAGCGCAGCCAAAGTCGGCGAAAGACGCAAAAAGCCAGGGTGCGAAGAAAAGAAAGGTGCGGTCGTCGTTGACGATGGTGACGCATCAAACACGTTCGAGCCACCGGTCAAAGGGAGACCGAGAAGCATATTCTGCACGAACGCGGACAAAGGGCACGGAGCAGTTACTTTCCTCGCCGTGCAGTCGTTCTTTCCGAGGTGCAGCATGTAGTGCGAAGGAGCGCCAGGTGGCAAGACGAGAGCAGGTGGTAGGGAGTGGTGACGCGGTCAGTCGAGATCGTGATGAAAGCGGGGCGCCAGGACGCAAATTGGCAGGAGAGTGTAGCGTCTTAAAGGAACTGATAGCGTGTCAGCCCTTTTGTTGTTCCTCGGTAGCCAGAGTAGCTTTCGAACCGCGACCACCTCGAGTACGGCTCAAAAGTGAGTCAGTTGTAAAGGTTAGAAACGGGGGCGCCAAAAGAGCTTCCGTAGAAGTGCAAGATGTGGTTTTGTTTTATTTTTGAGCACTTCGAAAATTTCCCGATTTGATAATAGGATTTCTTTCAATGTGTAAAGTTTGAGCTTTGTTTGTGTATTTGTTTGAGAAGCTCCGAGATTGGAAAGATGCGTTTTAGGTAAACATTTAGTCTCGCGAGGTATTTATTATTGAGTAGATAGGCTTTTTTGTGTGTGAGTAACCTGAGTGTCAAGGTTATCGGTGAGGGGCCTATCCTAACGCGCGTGTGTATTAGTTAATCTTCCTTTTTTATGTGTTTTCTTATTTTCTAAGGTTAACCGCGTAGATTTTCAGTAAGTGCGTCATTTGCACTGAGAAGAGCTCTTAGGTCCATTAGCGCGTGTCCTGTGCGGACGGAAAGAAGCAGAAAGTTTATGACTGGGTTGTTCGTGTGTGTTAAGGGCAGCCGTATTCTGACTTCTCTAGTAAGCGTGCATGGAACTAGTTATTAAAAGACACATTTTTAAGGGGTTCTGCGGAGCGCGTGAGTTACGCAAATTAAGTTCTTGTTTAGGTTACGTGTCCTGTAGGGACTAAAGGGAGAAACGTGAGTAAGCGTAATGAAAGGTTTGCCTACAACGCAAGTAGGCGTTCTGAATAGTGACCACAAGGCTAGCGCGCTTGTGATTACGTACTTGCGAAGTTGGCCAAACTGTTCAGTGGCAACAGTACGTGAGATAAGTACGCCACTGCGATAGGGTGAGGACAGGCTGTTCAAGAAGTTATGCCACTTCGGTTATGTTCGGCTGTTTTCATTTTCTCCCCTTTGATTTGCAACGACAATAATACTCTGGCCTTGTCGGCATTCGGGGAGATATGGATAGCGGTTTGAAAAGGTGGTTGGAACTGCTTTATCAAAATCGGGGAAAGAAAAGTTCAGGGTTCATTTTGACCGAGTAATAGCCGGGTGAGTAAGGGGTGAAGAGCCTGCGCTTGCATGTGGTGCAGCGCTGTGTTGTTTTGTTTGTTTGACGTACGTTCTACAGGGCACAGGATACCGAAGTTCATCACACGAGGCGCGACACCAGTACCCTGCAGGTTCCTTCAGCGTTCCTCATGGCCAGCGAATTGATTTCACAGGCCATTCCGAACTTCCGGGGCGAGGAGGAGCTGTTCGATACGGGACCTTTTCCTGAGCCTACTTCGAATTCACGAGACCACATCGAATCGCGTCACAGCTAATTAAGGAGCGCAGAAGCACATCTACCCCGTTCCCGAGGCGCGGCACGTGCAAACGAGTTGGCGTCTCCCACCTCGTGCGCCGCAGGTGGACCTATTCACTGCTTGACTCTTCCTGAAAGTGTAGCCGGAGGCTGGCACGGTTCTAGGTAATGCAGGGCCCGAGCAAAGCTGCTTTGCAGCACTGAAACGTCGCCCCCTTCCGCCTATTGTAACGGCGCTTGCAAGTCAGGATGGCAATACCGCTGAGAAGTAAGCCCTCGGATAATTGGGGCCCAAGGAGCGACCCTGTACGCCGGGTGTGACACAATTGCACGGGCGCCTACCATTGGCCGAAAATGGTGTCACCTGAGCGGGCTCGCCGATTGGCCGAACGTGACGTGACTTCGAGACACCGAAGGGCTTAGAAGCCAGAGACCGGAGCAGCAAGAGAGCATTCCTTCATCCATCTCTTTCGAGCTTCTTGCCAGGGGCTGCAGCGTCCGAGTTGCTGCCGGCCCGTAATGACTTTATGACTGTTAATTTCTTTGTACTCTCACTGTAAATAATGTGAATAAACCTATAGTTTTCATCTCAAAGTCCTCCTCAACCTAGGCCAACTCCCGCACCCAACGGCAAGGTCCAATATCTGGGAGACAGCAATTGGAATTGTCCTCCAGATGTAACAGTACCCACTCCCTCTCACAGTGCCAGTTCTCTCAAGCACAATGCTTCACGTGCGGCAAAACTGGGCACCTGGCACGGGTATGCCGAAGGGGGAGCACGAACAGCAAGCAGCAGCCTGATTCAAGCCCAGGTACCACACAAGCCCGCGGCCAGGGTAGCCGTCGCAAAGATACGCGGCGGGGGCATGCGGCAGGAGGCTCGAGCTCTTCCGCGGCCAGGCTCCACGTCGTGGCCGAGGACCCGCCGAATTTCGACATGTGGCACACAGGCGTTGTGCCGTCGTATGTGCCGCCGTACATGCTAACCGTCAAAATCTGCGGGCACCCCATTTCCATGGAGCTGGACACAGGGGCTTGCATGTCAGTAATGGCCGGGAAACTCTTCAAGCGTACTTTACCCGGCCTGTCCGTCGAGGCTTTGGGCATGATGCTGCGCAGCTGCTCCGGGCAGCTATCCCAGGTCCAGGGTCAGGCACAGGTCAGTGTTCGCTTTGGCGACAGGGAGGCGACACTTCCCCTCTACTTAACCAAGGGATCGGCGCCGACGCTACTGGGCCGAAACTTGCACATTCATGCACTGAGCGTTCGTCTGCTACAGTACCAAGAAGCCCGCCTGCATGTGGTGAAAGACGTCGCCAGCCTCCTGACCGAGTTCAAGTCCCTATTTGAGCCAGGGGTGGCCACATTCGCCGGCCTGACGGCTGGCATCTACGTACCTGAGGGAGCCCGGCCACGTTTTTTCAAGCCTCGCCCACTCCCTTCGCCCTGAAGGACGGGGTCAGCCAGGAGCTGCAACGGTTACAGCGAGAGGGAGTCCTGGTGCCCGTCAAGACGTCTGAATGGGCCGCTCCCATCGTACCAGCCCTCAAGCGAGATGGAAGTGTCAGGATCTGCGGGGATTTCAATGTTACCATCAACCCCGTCGCTACCGTCGAGAAGTACCGTTGCCCCGGATTGAATATCCCTGGTCAGCATTGTTCGGTAGACAGAAGTTCACCAAGCTCGACCTCAGGGATGCTTACCAGCAGCTGGTGCTCTAGGATGCCTCCCGGAAGTATGTTACAATATCAACAACTTTGGGGCTCTTCCAGTACCACGCTTACCGTTTGGCGTGGCCTCAGCCCCAGCCATATTTCAGAGGGAGATGTACAACCTCTTCAGGGGCATGAGGCACGTGGGGGTGTATATGGATGACATCCTGGTTACTGCCAGCGACAACGGGGACCAGCTGCAGAACCTGCACAACGTCCTGGCACGACTGCAGGACGCCGGTCTTCAGGTCAAGCTGGAAAAGTGCATTTTCCTGGCCCCAAGTGTTCAGTACGTGGGACATGTCATTTCCAAGGCTGGCCTAGCCTCGGCTCCCCGCAAAATAGATGCTGTGCTCAAGGCGCCGAAGCCCCAGAACAAGAAGGAGCTTCAGAGCTAGCTCGGCCTCATCAACTTCTACAGGAGTTTCCTGGCAAACCTGTCGGAGCATGTACAACCGCTCCATCTTCTGCTTCGAGATGGTCAGCAATGGGTCTGGATGAAGGAGCAGGACCGGACCTTCGAGCGCAGGAAGGAGCTAATTACCAAGGCTCGAGTGGTGGTGCATTTAGATCCTGCTAAGCCTGTCGTCCTGACCGTAGATGCGTCGCCGCACGGCGTGGGAGCCTTCCTGGCGCACCAGGACAAGGATGGCCAGGAATACCTTGTGTTGTTTGCTTTTCGCCTACTTCATGCTGCATAGCAACGTTACAGCCAGCTGGACAAGGAAGGTTTGGCCCTCATGCTCGCTGTCGAATGCTTTCACCAGTATCTGAGGGGCCGGAAGTTCGAGGCGGTAACGGACCACAAGCCGCTGTTGGGACTGCTGGTACTTGACAAGGCAGTTCCTGTACAGGCATCACCTCCAGTGGTACTCTGGGCTTTGAGGCTGGCACCTTCCAGTTACCAGCTGGTTCACCGTCCGGGGAAGGACCTGAAACCTGCTGATGCCCTGAGCCGTCTTCCCCTGCCAGAGGTGCGCGATGCTGTTCCAGAACCTGCTGAAGTGTTCATGCTTGAGAACTCGTACCCGGAGCTACTCTCTAGATCTGAGGTATCACAAGCGACCAGCCGGTACCCAGTCCAATCTGGTGGTCAAGGCGGTGTCCTGTAGGGAGGAATCGGTTCCGCAGGCCTATAGCCACAAGGCCGCTGAGCTGAGCTTGCAGCAGAGCTACCTATTGCGGGGTCCTAGGGTGGTGATCGCACAATATCTCCGCACCAGGGTCCTGCAGTTGCTGCACGCAAGTCATCCTGGCGTGGAAAAGACCAAGATGGCGTTCCGGTCCCATGTTTGGTGGCCTGGCCTCGATGATGACATCGCTCACATGGTGCAGAGCTGCAAATCTGCCAGGAGCACCAGCGGGCCTCATGTCATGTGGAAATCACCCCCTGTCCGTTCCCACAGAGACCCTGGTCCCGTCCACATATGGATTTTGGGAGACCTTTCAAGGGCCATTATTGCTGGTGGTGGTGGACGCCTTTTCGAAGTGGGTGGAGGTTCTACCTGTCACCACTCCATCAACAGGCGCGACCATTGCAGCGCTGCAACAGGTCTGCGCCGCTCAGGGGTTGCCGGACGTCATCGTGTCCGACAATGGTCCTGCTTTCGCCAGCACAGAGTAGCTGGTCTGGCTGACGAAGAACGGAATCCGCCGGATGATAGTTCCGCCGTACCACCGTGCTTCAAATTATGCAGGCGAGCGGGTGGTGCAAACCAGTATCCGGACCAATATTGCCCGGATACTGTTTCTGTACCGGACCACGCCCCACGATGTCACTGGCCATGCACCCTGTGAGCTCCTGCTGAGTCGGACGGTCAAGACACCCTTGGATGTCTTGCATCCGGACCTCCGATCCACAGTGCTCCTGAAGCAGCTGAAGCGGAAGCAGGCTGCTGTCCCGGGCCTTTGCCGCAGTCGGGAGCTCCAGTTTTCGCCACGAACTTCCTTCCTGGCTCAACTTGGTCCCTCGGACAGCTGGTGTCCCCTTCCAGTGCCTCATCGCAGCTCGTCCGCTTGCCAGACGGGGCCAGTTGGCACAGACAGGCCAACCATGTTAGGCATCGCCTCGGGACCTGGTCAGCACCCTCGACTGGGATTTCAGATTTCCAGCCCGCAGGTGGACTAGCGGCAGCCCCAGTCGTTTCCAGCAGAGCACCGCCCACCACGACGATCCACGTATTTCCGAATGTTCGTAGTAAAGGATCCCAACGAATCAATTCCTATTTGCTGAAACGCTAGGCAAGGAGGCTAGATCGGCTGTAGTAATACCAGTGGCCTTGTCGGTCATGTATTGCGTCCCTGGCCGTCACCCCATGTCTTTAGGTAACGGGCGACGGCCACTGTCAGGCTCGACCAACATTACTTGTATTCATGCTAACTTACGGGAAAATCCTAGATGACTGGCTGTCTGATCGTCGTACAGGGCGTGCAGGACCTCTAGGCGGAGTACTGCGGGCTTTGTCGGGATGGTAGCGTCTTGTTGATATGTCGTCGTGACAGGCTTTTACACGTCTTCGTCAGCGGCAGAGCATCTTGGTCAGTTCGATGAAGTGCAAGCGCACCTAAACCAGTTGCTGGCTTTAGTTTTGGGCTTGCAGACTGGCCCCTGGCTGTACCAATATATGGTCGGCTGTACGGGGACAGGTAGCGGCCGGGTGGCGGCGAACAGGTCAGTCGTAGGGGCTCCACTAAGTGGCGGCAAGGCAGTTGGCGATGTCATGTGCCCGTTCACGTGGCGCGTTGACGGCGAACCCTCGTCGTTCGCACCACGCTGTATGGGCATCGTCGGTAGACGTGGCCCGCTTCTCCGCAGTGAAAGTAAAGCGGACGGTGGTCGGGGCTGCACGAAACATCAGTATTGCTAGCAAGGCTGCACGGGGCTCCGGGTTGGGGGGCTGGCGGCGGCGGGCGGAAAAGCGGCATTACAGGGCCCTGGCGTATGCGTGGTGGGAGAACATGACGGCGGCATAGCGCGGCGTAGGTCATTGATTCTCGCTTAGGCTGCCTGCGGCTATTGACGGACTCCGAGTAACAGTTGGATCTCCTCGTGTTCGACTTTGGCAGCAGAAACCACATGAGGCTACAATGAAGGGAAGCTCTTGCGCAGTTCTTCGCGTACTACGTTCTGATAGTCAATCGAAGTTCGGAGACTAGAACTTGAATTTCGCTCTTCGGCGAAAGCGCTTAGCGGTTGTATTGCATGGTAGGCATTTCCAGCGTCTTCTCTCCACTGAGCACAAGGCGTTTTGTAGCCATCTTGGGCCAGCCAAAATGGACTAAAACGCCTCCAAACACTCAAGATGGCTACAAAACGTATTTTTATGTATGTGTAGAGGATGTCCTGCTAAAGACGTACATAAGACCTGTTGTTAAACTGTTTAGAGTTTGCATCTTTCTATTATTGCTTGAAAACGCTTCGTAAGAACGTCTAGAAGATACCTGTGCTGATCTTTAACCAGATATAAGTATAAAATAGACATTTCGGCACTTTCCTCTGATTTATAGGTTGTTGTTTAACACCCAAAATGTCCACACAGCCTGCAGTTAAATAACACGTACATACACTGACTTTACATTGGTCTGCCATTTTACTAAGATGAAAAGTGTTCATTACCATTAGCCGCACACGTGTCGTTGCGCTGTATTTTCAGTCGTAGCCTCTATACGCATTTCAGGAAGTAGGAACATGAAGCAAATGTAAACAAGTAGCGCTAGCCTAAAGTCAGCAAGGTAAAAAACCTAAGGCCTTTAACCACGGTCATTAAAAACAGAAAACGTTAAAAATAAATTCAAGGGTTTCACTTGTGCAAACCACTATGTAATTATGAAGCAGACCGTAGGTGGAGACTCCAGACTAACTTTGACCACGTGGGGTTGTCAACGTGCTCCCAAATCTAAGTAGGCGAGCATTCTTGCATTACGCTCCTATAAAACCCGCGAAGTGTAGCTGAGCCGCGCGGTGCCATAGCCCCTGAGGTATACTACGGCGAGTAACAAAAGACGTGTGTCAACAGTGAGCAGCTGCGCAAATTTAGTGTGGGCGCTAGTTTCACATCGACGGATAGGCGATTCTAATGATATATTTTGTCGCAGAAGATGGCGCGCAGTAACTCGGATTTCTACCTGGCCTCTTTTCCGCAGGCTGTCACATTCAGCGTTTTTCTCACGGCGCCGCGGTTCAACCTCTACACCAGCGCGTTTCTTTGCCAGTTTTGCGCTTCTACCTATATCTGCACATATGGCTGCATCACAATTGCACTGTCAGATGATCAATCAAGTAGTAAAATTGTAATATGGCAAGCTGAATAATTCCTAATTTATTAGGTGTTTTACCGTCGTGTACTCCGAAGTTGTGAGACTGAATCGTTCAATATCTCGCTTTTTTGATGAAATACGTGTACATAAGCGCTAAAGTTACAGCTGAAATGCGTGCTCTAAATATTCATGTCTGCTGTGGGGGGAGAGCAGCATATCAGGCCTTTCATCTAGACGTGTTCGTTTTGCTAAATTATTTGCAACAACAGCACGGCGATTTTAGAAATGCATCACATGTTATAGGAAGTATTTGCATATGTTTTATTACTGTAAATTTTACTAGTGACATGCTTGAAATTTGGTTTTTCTCAGCCTTGCATATTTACTTGGAACATTTTTCACAATAAGCAGAAGCACGATGTTGGAAAATCCGTGACTCTGCACCAAAAAAGGGAGAGAGAAAGAAAAGCAAAGGATTGCTTGGCTACCCTCTACCGCGGAAGGGGAAAGGGTAGCCTGATGGTAGACTGAGGGTAGACTGATGAGAGCAAAACATACGAAAAGATAAGGTAAAAGAGGGTGGGCGCTTTTGTTTCTAATCGAGAACACTCGCAGAGCATGCTTTTCTTCAATTTGCGGTTTCAATGCGTCAACCAGCTCCCGTCTTGATCCTTGGAGTACGCGGCATCGCTTCTGCGACTCGGAAAGCCGATGCTGCGTCGCTGATGCCTGCGTTTCACCGACAAAAAAAAGTAGGTATCACATAAAAGCGCCTTATTTCTGAGAGTTGCAACCGCGAAATCTCCAAAGTTGCATGGGCATGTCACCTTTACCCGACGGGCTCGAAACATATACTTGCAGCTTGCCGTGGTGTGCAATGAAACGTTAAGACACATATTTTCACAGATAAATGCATGCTTTTGCCACATTGTGAGCGACAATTTCTGGCATTTTGATTATTTCCTCTATGGTCCTGGACATGCGTGCGAGATATAGAGCTACACAGACAAAGTTAAAGTGCTAATTATATTGCAGTCATCCATGTTCCGTGGAATGCGTTCGGGAGAGTTAGTGTTCATAGAAATACAGGGACCTTAGGAAGAGTTAATTACTCATCACAGCAGGTGCTGTATGCACACCGAAACTTTAAGACTTTAACCCGTGTCGCTCGTTTGGCGACATAAATCGGCGCTGTTTGCGCTGCTACTGGACCGCTATTCGCGCATTTAGTATCACGTGTACGCGATCAGGCAAACTCGCGTAGACCAAATAATTTGGCATGTTTATTGTTATTCTATGTCTCGGTGGCGCGGTAGCGCCGTTCAAAAATATTCCCGCCTCCAATGTGATTCCCTTTCGTCCTCGCGCTAATTGTCACTCTTGCTGTTACGGAACGTGCTTTGTTTCAACTCGAGTTTTACCGGTTGCGCCTGACACGCCTGCTTTAGTCAGACTATGCACTGCGCATTCTATCGAGCTACAGTCACGCTTCCGATTGACTGAGTGCTGGTGCGCACTACTAAGATACTGCGGTCTTCGTGGGTGACTGCTCATGGTTACATTCAAGGGAGCACGATGGGAGCAGGCCACCTTGCGCATCATTTTCTTTGGCGCCACCCATTTTAACCACCGATTGTTGTTCGCCTACGATGATTCACATCGGCGTTCCTACGGCATGTCATGAATGGTAATCTGCTTGATCTCGCGAGCTCAAGATAACGAAACTTTAGGTGAAGCCGCAATTAATGTTAATAAAAATCTGGGGTGTAAGCGTCAGCATCACGATATGATTATTATATACGCTTTACTGGGGACCTTTTGACCACCTGGGGCTCCCTAACGTGCACCCCATCCACGGCACACAGGCGTTTTTGCATTTCGCCCCCTTTCAAATGTGGTCGCCATGGCCGGGATTTGGTCCTAGGTTTAAGCTCAGTTGCACGTTCGCTGCTCCGTAGAGCGGCGGCGCATTGAGTTCTGCTAACACCGAGCCGCCGCTAGAAATGCGTGTTCATAGTGCCTTGTCCTCATAGGGGCGCTCGTACTGAATATATGGCCTGCTATTTTTAATCATTACCAGAGCTTTTAAAACTCACTTGTGACGTGCACCAAAATTCTGCTTGTTTAGCTCAATTATTCTGTGGCGGACAGTATTTGCACAAGAAATGAAAATTAATATTTGATAATTAAGCTTTTCGAACTCACTTTTAATGAATTACTGTATGGCTAATGTTGCATTATAAGAGTTGTAGGCGGTGACTTTGAATGTCATATTCACTTTGAACGAGTTCTAAGGATGACACCAATTTAGATTTGAAATTTGACTGAAGCGCACATAAAATGGGGACACAAATAGGGAGGTAGACAGGGCGGCACTTGAATCACAACTGAATTTATTGATGGAGAGAAAAACATTTATAAATATGTTAAGTATTCTCGCGCATGCGCAGCGAAGCAAGATGAGGCACTCACGACACCAGCGCCAAGACTTCAGACCCTTGGAAATTTTATCGTGATTGTTGCCTATATCTAGATGCGCATACTATTTATCGTGCAGCGTAATGCTTGTCTTCCTGACGCAATCACTACCGCTTTTCCTAATATGGTATCCCTCAACTACTTCGCGAGTTTGATCTTTGTGTTTAAAAATAATCTGTCTCACCAAAGTGTTGTTTACACTCACCGTTGCTGCAGTTTCTCTAGTGCATGGCAAGATGAGTATAACTTGTGGATTTCAGCGATGCGCTGTGTTCCCTAAGTTGATTGCTTGCGCATCTGCCGGATTGCCCCACAGATATTTTATCGCAAGGGAAGGAGACCACCTTTCTGCATTTACCAAACTTGTTCTGATGATTAAGAGAACAATTCATTGGTTATATTGTGTTCTGTATGCGCGGGAAGATACGCGCGAGCCTATTTCTTGCAGTGAGTCAACCTTGTAGCAACTTCCAATAGTTTTCAAATTCTAATAGTTTTCAAATTCTGTGCGAATTATGTACAAAAGCGATAAAAGCCCCCTCCCTATCATTTGACGGTTGCTTCTTCTCGCCCTTTAATTCCATGCCTATGTTATTGCATACCGATAGGATTACCTGCGTGGGGTAACTTGAAATTTGGAATATTTTCAACTGGCGTTTTAAACTCTCACTCTTAGAATACACACATAATTTTTGCAAAGCTGACGTAGTACCGGCTTTGACTGTGCCCATTTTAATTAACTTGGAATGCTCGGACGCGAAACTCAGGACAGGTTTCACAGTCTTTGGTCGGTAGCACCAGCATATAGGGCATTTAGTGAGGACCAGTCGCAACTTTTGAAATTGTAATTCATTATTCTTAAGAACTTCTGTAGTGAAAGTGAGCCCCATGCTATCTTCTTCAAAAAACTTTGAAACATTCACCACTATCTTCTTCAAAAAACTTTGAAACATTCACCACTTCACGAGAAGGATCCCTTTTCTGTGTGAACATCAGGAAATCATTAACGTACCTGAAGATGTCATTTGCAATGCTGAAAAGTTGGCGTTCGACTTCTTTGTCAAACTCGCTCAAAAATATTTCGCTAAGTATTCGTGCAACTGAGGACCCTATGCATACCCCTGACCACTAGATGAATAACTTCTTTTCCCAAGCCACGAACGTTGATCCTGCGCCATCCTACATACCTCTCTATTTGCATCCGCGTCTTGCGTGCGCTTCAATGAAATTTCAAACATCAACGTCAACTAACTAGCTCAGCTCACTATCCTATTACCAATTTGGAGATATGCGTTCCTAATGTTTGCGACGAAATGCATTGGTGCTCCAGTAATCAATTTTCTTCAATATATAGACAAATGCGCTTTCTTAAAAAAGGTAAGCGGCACAACAGTGTATTTTTACTTTAAGTTTGAGAGCGCGTATCTCAAAACTGGTACTAGCTTCAAATTTGCTCCAAGTGTCTGTGCCTTGTGAAATCACTCGCTTCAGTTTGTGTATTGCAATAAGTGCGCTGAAGTAATTAGTTCGAAATGTTATTATGGAGCTTTCGTTAATTCGTCAATTATCCATTTTGATTTTCAGTGTAAGTACTGTCCACCTCTCCGGTTAAACCAGCAGAATAATAAATCACTACCCGAATGATATACCCGAGGCGGTGTACTTTGTCAAAAACATCCGGTATTTTTGTATATGATTACTGGCCTGCCATGCACGTCAGACGAGCTTTTATACCCACGATACCACGTGCAGGGAACGCGTAACGTTGCCTTTGTCAATTAGCATCGCCTTCGTCTGAGCGGGCTTTTTTTTTAATGCGTGAGCACTAGGAGATTCTCTGGGAGTTGTCCTAGTAGGCGCATTTTGTGCCACTTGCTCATCTCCACGCAGCCAATTGTCCTAATTAATGTTACGACATTTGATCCGGTGAGTACAAGCGACAGCGGCAACACGTAATGGTGCGGGCGGTGCCGCAAGGAGCGTTGATGACGTAAGCAAAGTACTGCATACTGCAGGTGGTGGCGTTTGGTGTGTATATGTATATACTATATATATATGTATATGTATATATATATATATATATATATATATATATATATATATATATATATATATATATATATATATATATATATATATATTGTAACGATGGTAATAAAGCAACAATATTTATTAAAGGCGAACTTGGGCCCACAAGTAAAGGTCACTGCGGTCGTGAAGAAATCCGCGGCAGTCGCGTTCTCCAACTGGGCTCGAACCGTCTTCCTCTTCCTTCTGGCGTGACACCTCGTGCGCGTGGCACATGCGAGCCGGGTCCAACCGGCTGCCCGTGCCACGAAGATCGCTGCCTGTTGCTGAACAACAACACGGTAGGGCGTGCACAGGATCCAATAGAAGGGCGCGCAACTTGAGTGTGACCAAGTTATCGCGGCATCATCCCCCCTCCTTACCGCATCGGCCCGATGCGTGAGAGGAAGTACGGGTTGCTGTGGGCTCTCACGTTCTTTTTTCTTTTTTTTTGTTCATGACCTTTCCTGGTAAGGTTTTATGCGGACAACATGCACAACTTCCGTAGAGTTGCACCGTCTTGGGCTCTCGTGTACAGCGGATTTCACTTCGTAAGTCCCGTCGCTTATACGAGGAAGTATTTCGTAAGGGCCGAAGTATCGGCACAGAAGCTTTTCAGACAGTCCACGGCGTCGCACTGGGATCCATACCCACACCTTGTCACCGGGCTGATAATGAGCTTCACTACGGTGCTGGTTGTACCGGCTGGAGTCTATGCGTTGTTGGCGCCGTATTCGGTGCCTTGCCATCTGCAGATGGCAAGCCGCCCTCCTCAGCGAGGCACCCGAAGACCAGGAGTGGGCCGTCCAGCGGGCCAGAGCCGTTGCCGAGGATCTCGAAAGATTTTCCTCGGGCGATGGAACCCTGGCACCCTAGCCCCGGGCACCAACATCAACAATCGTTGGACAAATAAAGTTTATTCCTATCCTATCCTATCCATCTGTCGTGCGTCCTCGGCTCTTTGCAAGAAATCATCGAGGTCAGATGAGTTATTATTTTCTGCATCTAACGGCAACATAGCATCCAAAGTTGTGGTTACTGCTCGGCTGAATACAAGTTCAAAGGGAGCGACTGGTGTTGTTTCTTGAGCGGCCGTATTATATGCGAAGGTGATGTACGGCAAAATTTCGTCCCACAGTCTATGTTCAACATCGACATACATCGACATGTTCTGTTGAGGTTTTCAGTTAAACCGTTTGTCTGAGGGTGGTACGCCGTAGTTCTCCTATGATCATAATGGGTCATTTGCAACAAGCATTTCATTAGGTCCGCAGTAAAGGCTGTTCCACGATCGGTAATAACAACTGTGGGAGCACCATGCCTGAGCACGATATTGTTGACAAAGAATTTTGCAACTTTGACAGCCGTTGCATTGTACAGGGAATCAGTTTCTGCGTAACGGGTCAGATAGTCCGTGGCCACAACTATCCACTTTTTGCCTAAAGATGATGTTGGGAAGGGTCCAAAGAGATCCATACCGACTTGTTGGAATGTGGCTTTTGGTGGCTCTATTAGCTGGAGGAGGCTTGCCGGTTTTACGGATGGAGACTTGCGCCTTTGACACTCGCGACAAGTCTTGACGTAGTGCTGCACTGATGCTAATAACTTAGACCAGTAGTATTTCAAACGAATCCTGGCGAATGTACGGCTCACGCCCATGTGTCCAGATGTCGGTTCATAGTGACACGCATGCAAAATTTCTTCTCGCATAGTTGTGGGTACTACAAGTAAAAACTTTGTCACGCTGTTCTCAAAGTTTCTCTTGTAGAGGACATTTTCTCGCATACAGAACGAGGATAGTCCTCTAGAGAAAATACGCGGGAGTTGAACGTCGAGTCCCTCCAGGCGCTGTATTAGTGGAAGCAAGTCTGGGTCATCTCGTTGTTGTTGGGCGATTTGTGACGCGTCAACAATGCCAAGGAACGAGAAATCCTCTTCTTCTGACACAGTAGTCTCGACTACTGCGCGTGACAAGCAGTCGGCATCGCTGTGTTTGCTCCCGGATTGGTATACGACAGTAATATGATACTCTTGAAGCCTAAGGCTCCATCTTGCTGGTTGTCCGGATGGATCCTTGAGATTTGCCAGCCAGCAGAGCGAGTGGTGATGACTGACTGCTCTGAATGGTCTACCATAAAGGTAGGGTCGAAATTTACATATTGCCCAAATGACTGCAAGACACTCTTTCTCGGTTGCTGAGTAGTTTGCCTCTGCTTTCGAGAGCTTACGGCTGGCATAAGCTATTACTTTCTCCAGGCCGTTCTTCCACTGCACTTCGAGGTCCGAGGCCGACGTTACTCGCATCGGTATGAACTTCAGTGTCGGCTGCCTCATCGAAATGGGCAAGGATTGGAGAAGCTTGCAGGCGTTTCCTTAACTCGTCAAAGGCGTCTTGTTGTTCCTTTTCCCACTTGAAAGGTTGATCTTCTCTTGTTATTATTGTAAGGGGCTCAGCAATCTTTGAAAAGTTTTCTACAATTCTTCTGTAGTATGCGCATAAACCCAAAAAAACGTCGCACTGACTTTTTGTCTGTGGGTGTTGGGAACCTCGCAACAGCTGCTCTCTTTTCGGGATCTGGCCGAACGCCTTCAGCACTGATGACGTGTCCGCGAAACCGAAATTTATCGAGGCCGAATTGACATTTTTCCGGTTTAATTGTCAAGTCTGCTGCGCGGATAGCTCCTAGTACTAGTCGCAGGCGCCCTAGATGTTGGTCAAATGTGGTGGAAAATACGACCACATCATCCAAATACACTCCAGCACGACTTCCATTTTAATCTTACGAGCACAGTGTCCATGATTCGCTGGAACGTTGCAGGCGCGGAACAGAGGCCGAATGGAAGCGCTTTAAATCCGTAGCGGCCATCAGGGGTTACGAATGCTGTCTTTTCACTGTCCCGCTCATCCACCTCTATTTGCCAATATCCACTCTTGAGATCCAGAGAGGAGAAAAACTTTGCACATCGGAGCCGATCTAACGTATCGTCGATACGCGGAAGGGGATATACATCCCGCTTAGTTACGCTGTTCAATTTACGGTAGTCGACGCTGAATCGAAGTGTGTTATCTTTTTTCTTAACGAGCACTACGGGAGACGCCCATGGACTGCTGGAAGCCTGAATAGCGTCATCTGAAAGCATCTCCTCTACTTGCTTCTTGATGATCTCCCTTTCTTTTGGTGACACTAGATACGGGTGCTGGCATACCGGTCTTGTGGCGTCCTCTGTTATGATTCTGTGCTTCGCAACAGACGTGCGCCGTACCTTCGAGGACGTCGAGAAGCAGTCAGAAAAATTCTTTATCCGGGCATATATCTGTTTCTTTTGGGCTTCCGGCAATGCCTTCGCGGTCGGAACATCTTTCATTCTCCACAAGAACCATTATACTGCAGCGTGGCGGTACAGTTACGTCATCATCAACGACGCGCAGTGCAGCGAGACGTCGCTCCTCCGATTCTTCCACAGGTATAGCTTGTCTTGTCGAGAAAGACACACTGGACCTACGTAGGTTAATTATGGCACCGTTAGCTTGTAGAAAATCTGTTCCCAATATAAGTTCCCGTGAACATTCTGGCACTACAATAAAGTCAGAAACGTAAGTGAAGACTTTTATCGTAAGTCTTGCGGTGCATCGGCCAAGGGGCATAATAAGATGACCGCCTGCCGTGCGTATCTGCGGACCAGTCCACTTCGTCGCAACCTTTTTCAGGTGCTTCGCCATCTTGAAGCTTAATACCGAATATTCAGCGCCGGTGTCGACTAAGGCTTTCAGCTCGCATCCGTCTATTATCAACCGCAAATCTGACGTAATCGTTTCGTTCCTGCACCTGTATACTGGAATTATCTCGTCATCGCACTGGACCCGCGTTGGAGGATCTTCGTAACTCTGGTTATCAGCAGCCTCACCTCCACAGGTCGCTTGCTTCAGTTTTCCTGGTGTGGACTTGGTGAACGACGCCTGTGCAATCTTGGAGACGCGCGTGGGCTAGGCGATCGGTAGCGCATGGGCGACGGTGATCGTGGTTGATGTTGGCGAGGAGTAACGTGGCTTTGGCGCGTCGACAAGTATTCTTCTATCTGCGCTGGCCGTTCACCGTTTCGGGTGCATGGTGCGCTTAAGGGAAAACCCCTTAACCCAACTTGACGGTACGGGCAGAACCTATACAGGTGACCCGCTTCTGCGCAATGGAAACACAGAGGCCTTCGCTCGTGGTCACGCCAGACGTCACTTTTTCGGGGTCTTTGTTCCACAAAACGAGGTGCACTACGTGCTGAAGGCGGATATGCAGCGGGTGGTTCCAGCAGACGAGGTGCTCTGCTTACTGTCGACGGGTAGGGAACGGTTGTCGCAACTGCTCCACTACTGTGAACCGCGGGTTGCCTGAGTACGTCAGCGTACGTTGGGGTGCGCCGCATCGGCTGTGACTCACGGTCTGGATCCCGTATGACCTGCCTCAGTTCGTCCCAGACAACGTCGATGACAGATAGTGCAGTTGGAGCCTGAGGTGTCTGCAGCTTGTTGAGCTCTTCTCTGATCACTGACCGGACGAGCTCCCGCAGGGCTTCAAGGTCGTTTAGCACGCCTCCAGAGAAGACATGGGCAGGTGCACAGCTTGCCTCACGGTTGTATTGCCGAGCCCGCTGTTCGAGCGTCTTTTCGATGGTCGTTGCTTCGTGTCTGAACTCGGCGACCGTGCGCGGTGGGTTGCGGACGAGAACTGCGAAGAGTTCCTGCTTTACTCCACGCATGAGATGGCGCAGCTTCTTATCTTCACTCATGTTTGGATCAGCACGCTCGAACAGGCGGGACATGTCCTCGATGTATATCGCAACGTTCTCGTTTGTGAGTTGGTACCTAACTTGAAGTGCAATTTGCGTCTTTTCTGTCCGATCCGTGCTGGCGTACGTCGCTAACAGTTGTCGTCGAAATTCCTCCCAAGAGGACAAGGAGGGTTCATGGTTTTCATAGCACGTTTTTGCGAAGTCCTCCAAAGCAAAGTATACGTTCGGAGCATCTGTCTCTCATTCCATTCATTAAAGCTCGCCACTCTGTCCAATAGTTTCTACCAGTCTTCCACGTCTTCGAAAGAGTCGCCGTGAAATGTTGGCGGCGTCCGTGGTCTGAGTTTCCCTTGGCATGAAGAGAAGAGGACCGAATTCGGGCGAGTCACCTCGAAGACGACGGCTGGTCCGCTGGTGTGCAGGTGTTAGTTCCGCGGGATGGACTCGCTGGTGGTCGGGGCTACGTTGACTTCCGTTCGTGGGGCTTCGACTCATACCCTGCACCTCCACCAGAAATGTAACGATGTTAATAAAGCAACGATATTTATTAAAGGCGAACTTGTGCCCACAAGTAAAAGTCACTGCGGTCGTGAATAAATCCGCGGCAGTCGCGTTCTCCAACTGGGCTCGAACCGTCTTCCTCTTCCTTCTCGCGTGACACCTCGTGCGCGTGGCACATGCGAGCCGGGTCCAACCGGCTGCCCTTGCCACGAAGATCGCTGCCCGTCCCTGAACAACAACACGGTACGGCGTGCACAGGGTCCAATAGAATGGCGCGCAACTTGAATGTGACCAAGTTGTCGCGGCAATATATATATATATATATATATATATATATATATATATATATATATATATATATATATATATATATATATGACCTTCCGACCGTTTTCGCCTTTAAGCGCCTGAAAATCACTGAAAATCAATCAACCGCGTCGAACGCTTCGGCGACGTTACCAAACGCGCTCGGCCGGCGGCAACGTCGCGCGGACCGTGCCTTGAAGGCGATCTGCGATACCGACAAAGAGTGCCGACTGCAGATGCCTTTTCGCGCTGTGTTCTCGCCGCTGTCTTAGTGTAGAAAGGAGACATACGGGCCCGTATCTTGAAGGCAATATGTGAAAGGGGCTGATTATGGCGTGTGCTGAGAGCTCCGTGGTGCTGTGTTCCTCACTGCTTCGTTGGCGTTGAAGTGAGAGGCAGCACACAAGTGAATTCGCTCGCTGCTGCGGGCGCTATCTTCAAGGCGTGTATCTTATGGGACGGACGGGCTGTTTTCTCGTTGGGTAAAGACAGAAATGCTTACGCACTTAAAATCGTCCCTTCGTCCGTCCAATAAGACGAACGCTTTCATGATACGGCCTTAGCAGCGAGCCCATTCACCTTCGTGCTGTCTCTCCCTTCAGCGCAAAGTAAGCGGCGAGAACGCGTCGCTCACTGCTAACTCACCGCACTGTATGTCGCCATTGAAGGTCCGATTGAAGATTGGGCCCACGCGTATCGCTTCAACGCGGAACTGTCTCAGTCGCAGGCTGCTTTCGATATGTGGCCCGCGTCAACGTTGGCCCGCGTGACCGCGCCATACACTGCCGCCGCCGGACTACGGTTGATAACGGTTTTCAATGGTTCGACGCGGTTGGATAACGCGCTAAAGAGCGATAACGGCTTAGATGATAAGAACGTCATCATTGCGCCTGCTGCTGCCCCCTGCAGTAGCTTTCTTGCGTCATCAATTTACCTTGCCCTGCCGTTTGCAGCAGTTCGTGTAGCCGCATCGCTGCCGTTTATACTTTTTGGATCAAGTTTCATAATTATAATGACACGGGATACGTGGAGATGACTAAGTAGCATACCTAGACAACTCACAGAGGAGTTCCGCGTGAAATTTTTAATCTGAAAGCATTATATGGTCCATTAGAGGAAAATCCGGAAATTGTTGGCGGCGTGACCCAAAAATGCTACCAAAAATGGCCGACGGGGCGACGAGTAAAAGCAACGTTAAAAAATTCGAAGCCGTTCTACTATGTGAAGATGGAAGAGTAGCGAAGGTGCATTGGCTCCAGAGAGAGAGAAAGAGAGAAGGATCCATAGAAAGGCAGGAAGGTTAACCAGAGGCAGTTCCGGTTGCCTACCCTGCACGGGGGGAAGGGTGAAGGGGAATAAAAAGAGAAAAAGCGGAAGGGGGAGATAGAAAGGAATAGAGACAAGCACGACAAAACCACGTACACTACAGAGCGGCAGGGACCGGCGTCCTTACATTCTATCCTGAAACCCCGCAGACTGCAGGAACCTTAATAACGCGAGTAAGTCCTTTAGCGTGGATGTTCTGTAGGAGTACTCACCTAAATCTTTGAGTTCTGATAGTGGATGATTGTCCAACTGGTCTAGTACTTTGGACAGCACTTGTCTCTGGGCACTATATCGCGCGAAAACACAGATGATATGTGCGAGCGTGTCATCGATGTTGCATGTGGCCCACGTGCGGCTGTAGGCCATTCCAACAAGGAAAGCATCCGAGTTCGTAAATGCAACGCCTAGCCGCAGACGGTACAGCATGGTCTGTTGACGCCGTGGTAACCCAGGCGGTAGGTGCATCCTTATGTCCGGAGACAACGAACGCAAACGACACATGATGAAAGCGTACGAGTCCCACAGAGGCAAAGTCCATTCACGGGACATCAGTCGCAGCCCAGCCACAGCGTCTGTTCGTGAAAGCGGAAGCAAGCAAGACACGTTGACGAATTTTATGTGCAGATCGGGTGGCTTCGTTGGCGTGGCCATTCCCGCTGATGCTGCAATGTCGTGGAAGCCATTGAAAGATTAGGTTGTGCCCCTGGTCATGGCTGCGATGATACATGTGTCGAATTTCTCAGGCCAGTTGTTCATTGGGTCTGTGGTGCAATTGGGCTTTATAGCTCTGTATGCGCTTTGTATGCCTTGGAGTCACTAAAGACTGTCCATTGTTGGGGTGGTCCCTGATTAATGAAATAAAGTGCAGCACGGAGTGCCGGAAGTTCAGAACCCGTTGATGTGGTCACACATGAAGTTTTTAATTTGCTTTCAACAGATTTTGCCAGGGTGATGAATGCAGAAGCTGAGCTGTGAGTTTTACGGAACCATCTGTGTAGACATGTTGCCGGAATTTGTGTACGCGGAGAATTTGTTCCAAAGTTGCTTGTTTCAAAGCTTGCGACGGGGCTGCAGCTTTCCTTCTGATTCGTAGAACTGTCAATTGAACTTGCGGCCGGTGCAGACACCACAATGGATTTGATATTCGTGTACCAGGCGTAAATTCTGATGGCAAGTAGGACTGATGTCTTACAACACTTTTGGCAAAGGCTGAATGTGGCTGGCCTCTTTTCTGGCAAGCAAGCAAGATGGTGTAAGGGAATCCGAGACAGGTGGCCGATATGTGCTCACAGGGCATCTGTACATTTTTTCGCAGAACCTAGCCATAGACACCTTCGCTGTAAAAATGCTCGAATTCACCGCAACTTTGTAGGCAGGTTTCTGTAAACAAAGTCAATTATTAGAATTGAAAAGCAAATTGCGAACGTTTAGGTCTGGGTGAGAATCCAACCAGGGCTTCCGCGGAGCGAGACAAGCACGCATCCACGACGCGACGCTTGGCTCCTAGGGTTGGCTAAAGCTGTGCCTGCGTCATTGCACACGTCAGCTCACTGCATCCGTCGCTGCCTCCCACGTCTGTTGATCTTCCGATATCATTGGTGCTGTGTCTGCTGCGGTGCATTCTCGACGCCAAATTATGACTGTATAAAATGAGGTGTGCCTAGTGCGTGCGTCATTGCACACGTCTCGTCGCTGCCTCCCGCGCCTCACTTCGACTGTGAGACGTGGTCGCCCACGGAAGCACGCCGCAGAAGACGAAGCAAGCGAACACAAAATAAAATGCCGTGCATGTTGTAAGCTTACAAGCCGTACGAATAAATACCTAAACGAAAAGATTTTCCCAAAGCGACTACAATGCTTTCGCGTTCCTATACGCAAGCAGTCTTGTCTCTGCCGAACTATATTTTTTTGGGTGGGAGGCTCCGATTAGAGTCTTGAAGCATTTCCGTCGTGCAAGCAGTTTCAATACACTCAATTATTACCCATAAACGAATGACTTTGGCAATTAGCGACTTTCCTCTAGAGTGCCAAGCGCGCATGGATAGCAAAGAATTTTCATTATCCGCGTTCCAGTCTAACATTAACCTTAAGACTGTGATAAATAATGCCAGAAACATCGCATATTTAATTCGACAGAGGGTTATTTGTGCAACATTAGTAGCAGGGTCACTGATTCACATAAATCGTGATACGGAGTCACGTTGTGCTTTAAAGGAATCATGAACCAACGGATTTTGTTGTGGGAATACCATATAACACTGAAAAAAAACTTGTACTATGACGCCAGAATGAAGCAGATGATGTACCGATTCACAAACGCCAGATAGAAAGTCTGATACATGCCCGGTCATACAATGGACGGTCGTTTCCTTCTTCTGGGGAACTTCGCAGTGGTGCACACATACGCATATAGAGCACGTCTCTTTGCACGACCTTTCCCCGTGTCCGTGTTGGCTTCACTGGTTAAATAAATATCGCCAGGTGCACTAGGCGTTTGCAAGCTTTGTTGATTGCTGCTTCGTATCTTATTTGTTTTATCAGCGCTTCATGGGATGACCATTGAAATGTTACTCTCTTATAGTGATTTCCTCCAAAGCTCTACGCTTGATAGGAACCGAAATTGCAATTTGAAGGCACTTACAATCGCTTAGCATAGCGCTATGCATCGTTCTATACCGTTGCCGCGACGGTCTCCGGCACTAGTTGGCTGTTACATGATCTGAATATTTATCTGAATATTTAAATAAACTGAGGTATGTCTGCGTACTCGCACGTAGCGTGAGTCGTTGAGCAACACCAGAGACTTGTGGAGTTGCATCAACAAGCTCAAGCATTGGTAAACAGTACGATGCGTCAGGGAGCCATTCTTCCTGATCCACATAACAATAGGAGATTATTATCACAATACTAATTAGACGCAGTGTTGGGCTGCTGAGCACGAGGTCGCGGGATCGAATCCCGGCCACGGCGGCCGCATTTCGATGGGGGCGAAATGCGAAAACACCCGTGTGCTTAGATTTAGGTGCACGTTAAAGAACCCCAGGTGGTCGAAATTTCCGGAGTCCTCCACTACGGCGTGCCTCATAATCAGAAAGTGGTTTTGGCACGTAAAACCCCAAATATTATTATTATTATTAATTAGACGCAAGGGATCAAAACTAATTTCTTATATCCCTTTTGTCATAGACACGCGGAAAGGTAATTTACATGTGTCTGCATTGCATCAGGCAACATATGTATGTCGACATGAGGTAACTTTTCTTTTTGTTCCAAAAGCGATGATGTGTTCCAATATACATGCTTTTTTTTTTAACTGCACCAATTTTAATACTTACCTTTGGCAGATAGCACAGTTCTAAACCTTGATCTAACCTACGCGAGTTTCGAGATAATCCGAGATTAACTTCAGTGTCCAACGAAATGCATTGGCGTTCCAATTAGTTTTTGCTTCAATACATGAAATAGCGTTTCCTTCAAAATTATGTTAAGCAACAATGCATTGTTACCTCAAGTTACAGCGTATTTTTCAAAAGTGGTGCCATCCTCAGAATTCGTTCGAAGTAGGTACGCCTTGCATAATCAATAATGACAATTCGGAGATTGAAATATGCGCAGTAAAGTAATTAATAAAAAGGTAATTAGCGAAAATATGTCAATTATTCAGTTGAAGATTTTGGTTTTTCCATTGTAAGGGTAATGGGCTGCCTCATAGAGCATTTTTGAACAAGGGTTAGAAATGTGCTATTTGCAACACACAATTTTAAAAAATTTGGACCAAGTTAAAAATAAAGACACATGTAGTATTAGAACACACACGTAGTGGTGGTATTACTGCTACAATTGCTCAAATCTGGTACATTCCATTAAAGGTTCTCCAGGATGAGCCGCGCTGCACAATCTCTGAGGCAACGGTAAAGATGACTTGCGGTTGACGCCAGGTAGCGGTCGCCACCACCGAATGCGAAGAGTCCGTGACATCTGCCATTCATCAAGCTAAATGAGCTGAAGAACGAGTGAGCTAATCCAGTGCGTGCTCGCGCATATAAGCGTTCCGTAGTTAAGCTTTGTGTGCCATTATAGCGGATTGTGCGCAGGGCAGGATGAAGTCCTCTCAGGCCTTGTAGTGCCCAATAGACTACGAATATGCTTTGGACATCCCGATTAGTTCCGAACGTCCAAGCCTTGGTTAGGACGTCCAGTGGAAAACATGACGATAATATTTTCGTGACGTCCTACTTAGTACATCCTTCGGATATTCGCACGATTCTTCTTCTAGTGTCTAAACAAATGCCAAAACTTTAATCTTATGGTTGTCCGAAGCATGTTTTTAACGGGGTGTCCCATACCACACATATATGGGAGCAACACACACGACCCAACGCATATATTACGTGATCACATCGTGGAATGTTAAGTTTCTTCCACGGCTGCCCTCAGCGCACGTTCTTCCGAAAAGACAACATGTCAGGTAGCAACATGAAGCTGCTGCACACCGGATCAAGCTTCCAATGAAGACGGTAATTGGAGAAGTTGCAATGAACAATCGAAACTGCACAAGCACATTCGGGGGAAACGTCAGAAAGCGGTAAGCAGAGCGCTGGAAGAGCTGCGCATTACCACCTACCGCAAGACGTAACCGAATGAATGATGTCATACGTTCCTACGCTCTCAGAACATGTCGAGAAAGCCGAGTACTGCTACCTCAGCAACGGCTGAAACCCCTGCCGTAAACAGACCAGTAGCTGCCTTTACACAGTCGAATTGCCCCTGTCTGTTGCATGCACGCTTAGCGCTGCTTTCCGCGTAGTTGGTCACATGACTTAACGCCGCCGTTTTATTGACTCTCTTCTCTCTTCTATGTAGGCTCAGAATGCCGTAAAGTTGGGCTGCCCCGTGTTCAGTCTGCACGTTTTCTTTGAACGTGGCGATTATGTCATGTCCTTATCAGTTTCCGCCTGAGCTTTTGTCAGTTCCAGGTGAACACTTTCGTGGTGTGCTTTGGAACTCCATCGCCGCGGCGCCTGTACTCCTTACGCCTATCAAGAGATAAGTGACAGCTCACCAAGTCAGTGTTTTTCGTTTAGCAGCCCTGCAATCTTTTCGATGAAGTGTCGTCCTATCTGCGCGTAGTCGAATGACGGGCATTGTACATCTCCATGGTTTGCGGCGACGGTAACAGCGATCGGGGATTGACCATCCGTTATGCTGCATTTGTCCCATCGTACTGCTTTTCTGCAAACTTCCATGCTTATTCTGTTTTATATTGCTTTTGCGCAGCGCTGAGATTGGGACCTTTACATGAGGCGCGCACTGATCGCGTACGTGTTTACATCGATGGTTCCGTCACACCTACAAGTTCAGCTGCCGCTATGGTGATACCAGCAAGATCCGTCATATTATAGCTAAAAGCGTCACATGTATCATCAACTACAGCTGCTGAACTGGTAGTCCTGCGTGCGGCTCTTCATTTCATTCAGGAGGAACCAGCGCATGCATGGTCAATTTTCTGTGATTCCAAGGCAGCCCTTCAGAGCGTACTCTCAGCACTGCGTCATGGATCCTATGAGCAGCTCGTCGCAGAGATCACAGAAGTCCACCATCGCATAGTTGACGAAGGACGCAATATATCAATGGTTGCCTAGTCACTGTGGCATACGCAATGATCGAGCGGACGCAGGTGCCCGACCTGCCCAATGGGGGCGTCAACGGCGTCACCATTCCTCTTTTTACAGCCGACGCAGCAAAAGAAATTTCCGGACTTGCACGTGACCTAACATTAGCTCAATGGAATTCAAATAGAATTCATAAGTGCACGCCTTCATACCCTGGAACCCTATTTACAGCTCCGTGTTCCACCCGACCTTCCAGGACGTAACTGCACCCTTCTAATCCGTCTATGGCTTGGAGTAGCATTTTCAAATACGTACTCCTTTCTAATCGGAATGACCGACAGCCCACCTTGCGACTTCTGCAGCTGCAACAAAACAATCAAGTACCTTCATTGTGAGTGCGCTCGTTTTAACCCGCAAAGAGCATCCCTCTCAGCCACTCTAGACTAACTGGACAAGCGCGCAATAACTGAAAACAACATCTTTGGAATGTGGCCTACGCGAACATCAGCGTGATCGGCTATGAAGGCGCTGCTGCGTTACTTAAAGGACACGGGACTTTGTGACAAATTATGACTGTACGCTGTGTGACGTAGGATTGGATGATGACACTACGTAAAACTAGGAACGCCTTCGCAGACTGCCTGACAATGCACACAGAAACGGTTCTATATTTTGTGTATTTGTGTGTGTGTGGATTTAAAATTATTTTTCGCTCAGCTATCGCATCCATTTGGCCAGCCCCGGCACAAGGTAGCCAACCGGAGACGATCTCTGGTTAACCTCCCTGTCTTTACTTTGCCTTTCTCTCTCTCTCTCTCTCTCTGAGGTCCACCATAAAAAATTTTGAATGCGAAATCTTAAAACCATTGGCTCCTCCCATGTAGCCCACACGATGGGTCCGCGAGAATAATCTCTTTCCTCAACAGTGGCGAATAAAAACAAAATATCATGCTATCATGTAGGAGGAAGTCCGCAACGTCAGTTGCACAACTGGTAGGAAGAGCACGGGTTACAGCGTAGAGGGTCGCGTAGTCCGCCGCGACTGCAACCCACTTGTTTCCTGATGTAGATTCCGGTAATGGGCCGAGAAGGTCCAAGCCGACACAATGGAAGGGCTCGGCAGGGATGTCGAGCGGCTGCAGGTAACCAGCGGGGAGCTGGGAAGGCTTCTTGCGTCGTTGTCAAAGTTCACAATCGGCGACGTAACGTCGTACGGAACGGCCAAGGCCCGGCCAGAAAAAACTGCGCCGTACACGGTCATAGGTTCGAGATACGCCGAGGTGTCCTGCCGTTGGTGCGTCGTGCAGCTCTTCAAGAACGGTGGAGCGGAGGTGTTTAGGTACTGCAAGCAGGAACTCAGAACCGTCCGGATGAAGGTTACGACGGTACAAAGTACCGTCGCGGAGGAAGAAGAGGCGTAGAGCAGCATCGGCCGGAGAGTGTTCAAAACGGTCGATGAGTGCTCTGATGTAGGCGTCATGGCGTTGCTCATCGGCGAAACGAAGCAGCTGGGATACAGAGAATACGCAAGAAGCACTGGCAGTATTGGAGGAGTCATAGTCCTCAACCGGGTAACGCGACAAACCGTCAGCGTCTTGGTGCAGGCGGACAGACTTGTACACCACGGAATATGAAAATTTCGTTAGCCTCAAAGCCCATCTACCAAGCCGGCCTGCAGGATCTTTTAGCGATGAGAGCCAGCAGAGAGCATGATGGCCAGTGACTACGGAAAAAGGGCGACTGTAAAGGTAAGGACGGAACTTCGCAACCACCCAGACAACAGCAAGGCAATCGCGTTCCGCAATGGAATAGTTGCGCTCCAGGCTGTACTCCGGAAGCGTCAACGAGATGGCCCAGAAGAGTAATTTGTCGGTGGCCAAAACGACATTTGGACGGGTTAAGTTGCAGCTTCGCCTTGCGAAATACATCAAGTATAGTTGTGAGACGCTCAAGGTGAGTGTCGAACGTTGGTGAGAAGACGATGACGTCGTCGAGGTAGCAGAGGCATGTGGACCATTTGAAACCTGGGAGCAAGGAGTCCATCATACGCTCAAAGGTGGCAAGGGCGTTGCATGATCCAAACGGCATTACCTTAAATTGGTATAGGACATCAGGTGCGATGAACTCGGTTTTTTCTCTGTCCATGTCGTCAACAGCAATCTGCCAATATCCCGAACGAAGATCAATAGGCGAGAAATAGCTGGAACCGTGGAGGCAGTCAAGGGCGTCGTCTATACGTAGGAGCGGGTAGACGTCCTTCTTAGTAATGTTGTTCAGGTGACGGTCGTCTACACAGAAGCGCCACGTGCCGTCCTTCTTCTTAGCCAACACTACAGGTGGCGCCCAAGGACTCGATGAGCTCAATGATGTTTTTACCGAGCATTTTGTTCACTTCATATTGAATTACTCGGCGTTCTGACACAGAAGCTCGATACGGTCGTCGGTGAATAGGCGCAGCATCGCCAGTAAGAATGCGACGTTTGACCGCGAGCTTCTGGCCTAAATGGCGATCGTCGAATTCAAAAATATCGCCGTAGGACGATAATACTTCGCAAAGGTATTCAGCCTGCGTAGAGGACAGGTCCGTCGCAACCATTTTCTTTAGGTTGGGATCGACGCCCGAGGTTGGCGCGAAGGGCATGCTAAGCTCGCGAGAACCGTCGGTCGATAACGCCGCCACGTATTGGTTGCCGAGACAATCAATGGTGGCAAGGTAAATACCTTGCGGTAGAACTTGCTTTGCCAATCCAAAGTTACAGACAGGCATACGAGTGTGGTTCGCAGTAATAGTGAGTATAGTGTGAGGCACGGCAACGTCATAATATAGTGGAATGTCGGGCAGAGGAGTGACGAGGTACTCGCCATCAGGAACTGGCGGGGAAGACAACAGTTCAATAACTGTTAAACACTTTGGCGGCAGGCGAAGAAAGTCGGTGGGGCGTAAGCGGCACTGGGATGCGTCAGAAGGTTCTGTAAGAATCGGCAACTCAAGGCGAAGGGTACTGGCAGAGCAGTCAATAAGGGCAGAATGCGCGTAGAGAAAGTCGAGGCCGAGAATTCGGTCGTGGAGGCAGTGAGCAATCACGGTGACGAGGACAGGAGTGTGGCGGCTGGCGATGCTGACACGTGCCGTACACTTGCCGACGATAGGCACAGTACCGCCATCCGCAACGCGGACGACGCGTGCCGACGCTGGGGTGAGGAGCTTTTTGAGTAGTCGTCGAAAGGCAGCACTCATAATGGAAAGATGTGCGCCTGTATCGATGAGTGCAGTGACAGGATAACCATCAACGTCAAAGTCAAGAAGCTTTTGGTTCATAGGTAACGTGATCAGAGGATTTGAGGGCAGTGTAGACAGTGCAGCTTCACCTCCAGAAGCCGCAGTGCCTAGTTTTCCGGCTGTGCCCGGGAGGCGATAGGTGGCGAAGAAAAGCGGCGGGGTTGGGGCGAACGAGACTGATGGCGTCGAGGTGAGGGCGAGCGGCTGTAGCGAAGGTTCGGAGCAGGGGCATCAGCGGTAGTGGGTACATGGCAGGTGGCATAGGTTACAGAAGATCCAAACGTGCGAGAATAAGTGGCGGCGTAAGTCCGAGGAGGTGGTGGCCATCGGTTGCGGCAGTGACGGGCGACGTGGCCGATGCGACAGCAGTGGAAGCAGATCGGCCTGTCATCAGGGGTACGCCACTCGGAAGGGTTGCGGCGAGATGTACCAGAAAAGAACTTCCAGGGACGAGGAGGGCGCTAGATTACTTGGGAACGCTGGGTCGAGACGTGGAACACACGGTGTTCAGACCCATGATTTCAAATTCCTGTCTGACGACGGCCTCAATCATCGCAATGGTGGTTGCTGGCGGATCGGGAGGCGTCGTGGAGAAGGCTGGCGAACAGGTGGCCTCGATTTCCCGCCGAACAATATGGGTGACGTCGTCACAGGTGGTGGTCTGACGCGATCGACCCTCACATGTCGACGTACAGCAGTGTTGGGTAGCCGCGCAATGTGGTGTGAGATACGGCGGCTCTTAGCTTGTGCAAGGCGACGGCATTCTTTTATAATGCGTCGATAGTCGAGACATTGCCGAAAACAAGCAAACTGAAAGCGTCGTCGGCGATGCCTTTTAGCACATGTGCCACTTTATCTTCTTCGGACATATGATCGTCAGCTTTACGGCATAGAGCTAAGGCGTCGAGGATGTAGGAAACGTATGGCTCTGTAGATGACTGAACACGAGACGCAAGAGCCTTTCTCGCGGCAGCCTTGCGCCCAATGGGGTCGCAGAACAGTTCCCGTAGCTTCTCTTTGAAACTGTCCCAACTGTTTATCTCGTCGTCATGCGTTCGGTGTCACACGCGTGGGGTGCCGCCGGGATAAAAGATGACATTGGCGAGCACAATCGTTGGGTCCCACCTGTTATTAGCACTGGCGTGTTCATAGAGCTTGATCCAGTCGTCGAAATCCTGTCCCTCCAGGCCAGTGAACACACCTGGATCACGGTGTGGGGCAACCGTGACGATTGGAGCCGTCGGACTAGCCGAAGCCGTTGTAGGGGCGGCTCGTCACCGGGAGGCATAGTGACAAGTTCGGTGTGCCGACCACTTCGGAGTTCCGTGATGAGGACGGGGATCGCTGACCTCCACCAGAAATGTTACGTGTGGAAAGACACAGACGAAAGATGCTGTTTACACGCTATTTACACTGGAGCTAGGCAGCTAGGCTGACACTCGCTCGTGCCAAGGGCACCGACCAACTTTTTCGTCGTTCACGCGGCGGCTCGTCTCTTGAGCATCGCTCAGTGATATCGTAATAATAATTATAATAAGAACTATACCCGAAACGCAATGTCCGGAATGCCATGGTTTGAACTTCGCTTGCTTTTTGTTTGCGCAACCGCGTTTACGAGGGCAATCGTACAACTTCGTAAGGTTAGAATAGCTTTTGTATCACGGTTCGGGCACTTGCTGCACAATATAGCCGGTCACACTGCTGAATTTTAACAAGCCAGCGTTTAGGGCTGCTATATTATTCTTGCCGAAGAGTGTCATGCGCATTTCTTGGAATAATAAAACTTTTAGGCGGATTGCTAGACTTCTACTTACTTACACGTGATCATATGTTAGTACGGTGGTGATATCAAGTGATGTTTATTCCTCGGCTGTCCGTGATGAACGAACGGTTTGCGCCTGCATAATTGCTCGTTCTCACGTGGTCGTGTTTTTAGCACGTAACAGTGAAACATTTTCTCAGTTGACTGTTTTTTATACGCGCTGGTAGTGATAGCCGTGTTGCTTAAACTTCGGTACGTGTGCTGTTCGCGTTTTGCTTGCGTATCCACGATTGCCAGAGTAATCGCAAAACTGCGTACGTTAGGAAGAACACAACTTTTTTTGACGTTTGTGTCACCATCTGAGAATTTTCTGCCTGTGATGGCCGGTCACACTGCTGAATTTAACCGCGCATGTATTTCACGCAGGTGTTGTTGTGGGCAAACAGCGTCGAAGACGTTGTTGTTATAACGAAAGGTTTGGGCGGCTTTTTAGACTTCTGCTTATATATCTTATATATACGTGAATAGTAGTATGATGTTAAGGTCAGCTTCGCGTCTCAGTTCTTTAACGCTCGAAACGTGTGCGCTGATTATCCCGTTCGCACTTGGTCGCATTTTTTAATGAAAATTCGTCAGTCGCGCCCTCGTAGTGATAACCATGTCGCTTAAGCTTCGTCCGCCAGTGGCGTTTTTTTGCGTAACGATAGCGATAGCAATCATAAAAACTGCGTAAGGATGGATTAACTGAATTTCCTTCATTTATTTATTTCTGTGCTCAGAATGTCACGTAGGGCGTTAGAAAGAGGAGTGGGATTCTATACAATAAATGCAAATCGTGTTTTCGAAGCATGGTGGGACAGCTTGTCGCTGTTCTTGTAATGAAACAATAAGCATGCAAGTTTGTACGGGAACTTGGGAATGCAGATGTAGGCATCTGTATCACGATCGGAACACTTGCTGCAAGTGATGATTATTTGCCTGGCTGCACTGCTCAACTTTACCACGCTTTTCTTTACAGCTGGTATATTCGGGACAAACCATGCCATGCACATTTTTCGAGATAACTAAACTTTTGGGCCGCTTGTTAGGCTGCTGCGTATTTCCATGTGGTCGGATGCATGCTATTATGATGGCAATAAGATCGAGCTTACGTCTCAGCTTCCTGTAACGATCTTAACATTTACGCTACTTAGACTATAGCTCGTTCGCACGTGGTCGTATTGTTTAGTAGTAGTAATAGTTTACGTTTGTCGATCTCTGTTGACTGCTTCATTTGCGTCACGCGCCCGCCCTCACTGATTAAACGTGTCGCTTGAGCTTCATCTGCCGTTTGAGTTTTTTTTTTTGCGTAATCGCGTTTGCGACACAGATCGTAGAACGGTGTGCGGTTCAAATAACTAAACATCTGTAGGCATTTGTATCGCGATCGCAGCACTTGCAGCACGTGATGCTTGGCCAGCGGCCCTGCTGAAATTTCACACGCAATTCTGTCAAACAATGCCGTACACCTTCGCTTCTGGGATTGACGAAACTGTTGGGCGACTTGTGAACTGCTTTATTTATGCGTTGTCGGGTGCATACTAGTATGACTGCGGGGTCAAACCCACGTCTCAGCTGTCTGTTACTCATTAGGCCCTTGCTCGTCCGCACGCTGTCATATCTTTATTAATGGGGAGCGTTTGTCCCTGTTGACTGTTACATTTCTGTCACGCGACTTCGCTAGTCAAGCGTGTCGTTTAAGTTTCGTCTGCTGTTCAAGTTTCCTTCGCGTAACCGCGGGATTGCGAAAGCAATCGTAAAACTATGCTAGGTTGGCACAACTAAATTTTGTAGGTATTTTTGTCACGATCCGGCGCTTTCTGTATGCAATGGTTGGCCGGCCAGGCTGCTGATTCTCCCGTTAATTTAATACGGTAAATCGCTCGTCCCAAATAATGCCGTGCACGTGTGTTTGCGGAAATAACAAAACTTTTGGGTGATTGAGAAAATGCTGCTTATTTACACGTTCTCGGGTGCATGTTATTATGATGGTGAGGTCAAGCTTACGTATCAGCTGTCTGTAACGATCGAAACGTTTACGCTTCTTATTAGACTATTGCTTCTTCGCACGTTGTCGTAATTTCGGTAATGGAGTCGCGCTCACCGTGCGTGCATTTCGGTGGGGGCGAAATGGAGATTTACTGTGTTCCTGAAGCTTCATCTACCGTTTGAGTTTTCTTTGCGTAACCGCTATTGCAGGAGCAATTACAAAATCACGGAAGGGCCGAATAACGGAGCTATTGGAGGCATTTGTGTTTCACTGGCAGAAACCCTCACACAAGATGGTTCACCAACCGTGCTGCTACATTTTTTTTACCTCTGGCATGTGCTATCACGTGGGCCAGCGTATGTGCTGACATGTGTGTGCGATACGCTGGACAAGCTTACGAGACCGCCGCATCCCCGTATTGTCGTATTCTTAGTAAAACGCTATTGTCGACATTTGCATGATTTCGTTATTATTGCGATAGAAATTGTAGGCACACTCCTGGCAAAATCCCCCTGACGCGGACGTGTGCGGTAGCGGGTTGTGGCATCGTGAGCACTGTTCCCACGCAGCTGTAGTGCTGAAAGTCGCGTAAACTTGGCTCTGGAAGTAGCGAGAAGCGAGCGCTCGTCGCCACTGTCTTTCTTCACCACGCCAGCGTTCCTACAGCGTGCTTACCGTTGGTGAGATGTTATCATGTTTGGCTTTGCGCTGATACGAGGTTTGTTACTTTAACGAGGGAGCGAAGGTTTACTATAGTAACACTGGCTAGGACATGTACAGCTGTTTATTTATAGCTGTCTGGTAATTTGCTGTTGCAATCACTGCTTCGCTTTTCGGGCGAAACTGTTTCTCACCTTGTGATTGCAGCTGCCAAATCTGATTTCAAGCATCATTAGGAATAAGCCTAATTTTCTGCTGGTGCATCAGCTTTTGGAACTGTCTCAACCAGCTCCGTGAATCGTGAAGTGACCGATGTGTCATAAAAGACAGCCACAAAACAATAATCTGGAAGGTGCACAAGAAACACTATGCTTATGTACTGGCGCGTTAATTATTGATTTATGTAAAAAATCTTGGAAACCTTTGGCCACTTTGGCACTTCATTTGTGCAAATAATAATTATTTGTGTTAAGCGTGGCTCTAACACGTGCTACCACTTGTGTAGCTTTGCCAGTATGCTATGGTGCGTTGTATGAAATGGAACATAGGCATTGATGCTGCCGGTACCACCTAGATTTTTTCAACATCACGAAGATTAGCAGCAGTCCCATTGATTTGTCCATTTAGAAGGTAACATGGAACGTTCAAAATCCTTATAATTACGGCTGTAATGAAAATGCGCTTTGTGTTTCTAAATTCCGGTGTGTGCTAATCATCCATGCAAGAAAAACTTCCGTGATAGTGTTGCCGAAGTCCTTGATATAATTCCATCTGCAAATCCCTATCAGTGTTCACAAGGTAAGCAAAATGATTTTGGGTCTTCCCAGGCCATCGCATATGTGCAGTGTATATCGTTTCTAGCCAGATAAGTGAAGTTAAGCAACATTTCGTCGGACACTTAATATCGGAAGGAGATATACCTATTTGTATATATATATCGAATATATCTGTATTGCAATGATATGACTGGATTTCAGCGTGTACAAACTATTTAGAGTGTCACCTTTGTGTTTCTGCTTGCCCTGACAGTACAGCTTCCTGCTGTAAATTAAGTTATTGTAGGTCCTGCTGTCATTTTTGCAACTACTTCCTCGACCAACGAACAGGTGGTGCTTTCCTACTCAGTTTTAAGGTGCTAACGGTTGCAATGAATGGTAAGCAGTTCTGACGAGACTTTTTGCCCCCACTTTTTAAAGAGCTTTGAAATTTCTTGTACATATAGTTGAAGCCTATGTCCAAGGAACCGGACCGCGCTGTTCGCCGGCTAAATCGGAGCTTCTTCTCTACAAGTCCATTCAGCGGGGTCGCCCTCCCAAACACCAATCTGATCACCGACCCTGTGACGCCATCACCCCGCGTCCAAGATGGCAGTCCTATCCCACACGTCCCTAGTATCCGGGTCCTCGGTCTTGGCTCTTAACAAGATCTGTGCCCAATCTCAAAACATTCTACGATTTCTTAAACGTATCTCTAACCAACGAGGAGGACTCAAAGAAGAAAGCCTTCTCCACTTCGTGCAATCCTTTGTCATATGTCACATTACCTTCGTTGCTGCGTATCGCAACTGGTACCGCGCTGATCAAAACAAGCTCGACACCCTCATACGAGGGGTCCAAAAGCAAGCACTTGGCCTCCCACATTACACCGGCACAGAACTCTTCAACCAACAACACCCCTTGCCGAACTCACTGAAATCTAACAACGCTGTCAGCTTGAACGGCTCACCCTTACTGAAACGGGACGCTCTATTCTCACCTACCATCAGCAACAGGGCCCCAAACAACCGAACCCGAGCGAAATCCGTAGCTGAATCTGCATAGACCCTATTCCTAGAGACATGCACCCTGACTATAACAGGGCCCGGCGCCAAGCTCGGGCCGTAGCTACCATAAAGCCTGGTCTCACATTTATTGATGCAGCCCAATATACCCATGGCACACGATTTGTGGCCGTCGCCACGCGCAATGGAGTCCTACATAACGCCTCCAGCGTCACTACCCCCACTGCCGAGATGGCTGAAGAAGTGGCCATCGCCCTGGTGACTCCAGATTCCACTTTCACACCATCGTGTGTGACTCTCGTTCAGCCGTCACTAACTTCAGCAAAGGCCGTATTTCTCCCCAAGCCCTTGGTATCCTCTGCCAGGCACCACACTGTAAAGACAGCATGATCTCCCTGACATAGATCCCGGCCCATTCGGCCCTGTCCACTCACACCTCTCCAATCTCAACGAGGTCACCCACTCCACTACGCGAGGCCTAGTCAACCGCGCCAGATATACTGGAGATGAGTTGGACACCAGAACAATCTGACAACATATAAAAATCTTGTTAAGGTCTTTCACCTCAGTCTCCGAACCTTCCCCCCACCTCACTACAAGTTCAGCCGGGCGCAGGCTACCACCCTGCATCTGCTACAAACAAACACGTACCCTTCACCCGCCCGCCTCCATCTTATATTCCCAGACGTTTGCATTACCTCCAACCGCCGGTGCTGTGGCATTCACCCGGCTACGCTACCGCATGTGCTGTGGGAGTGCCCAGAACAGTACACATAGACTAACACCACGACCCTCTCGTCGAAGTTGCATGAGGCTCTGCGGAGCTGCGCCCTCGACGAGGAAACCTGGGCAAACTAGCACGCCCGTTAGGCGGCGGGGAGGCAAGCCCGCGACGTCCCCTGATGGGAGGCTTAGGCCCAGTCATCATAAAGTGCTGGTTGTACAATAAAAGCTTATTCCTCCTCCTATCACCTTTTGTCTATAAAGCACCTGTCATTCAAAAAATTAAGCAGTTAAGTTACGTAAGTATAGACTAGACGGTACCGTACCTTGCTCCCCAAAAATCTGTTTTATCTTTTCAAATACGTTTTTCAGACGACCACGAAAACCTCGCAAGATTTCTTATAGCCGTTTTTAAATCAACTAGAAGGTACCTTGCAAAACATCGAGCCAATTTTAAAATGGCTACAAGACGTCTTGCGAGACATCCCATATCCATTATATCGGGATGCAATGGACGGTCTTCACCGTTTCTACAAGACGTCTTAAGACATCCGACAAGGTTTCGACAACAGAACATTAAGAAGGCTCAATTGTCTTGCGAATAGATCTTGAAGAGGTCTTTCAAGTGCTTAAAGTGATATACAAGAAGTCTTGCTAAGCTTGCCAAGACCTCTAGTAGACGGCTAAAGGACTAATTTGTGTTTAGTGAGCTCGATGTCCGTGGCTTCGGTTAAGAATTGGGTGACCGTCTTGGGTGGATTGCGAATCAATCCGCCGAAAAGCTCTTGCTTCACACCACGCATCAGAAAGCGAATTTTCTTGTCAAACATTTCCTGGTCGACGTGGTGGAACAGGCGCATCATTTCTTTGTAGATATCAATGTTGTCATTTGGGAGTTGCCCACGAGGTTCTAGTACCGTTTCAGCTCGCTCTTTGCGGACGACGCTCGTAAAGGTCTTCCAGAGGGCGCTGCAGAACAAGTCCCGCGTTGCGAGGGTGGACTCATGATTCTCAAACCACGTCCTGACGGCACCTTCCAAGCAGAAGTAAACCTGGCCCAGCTTCTCCTCTGAGCTCCAGTTGAATGCACCGACCCTCTCCTCTGTTTGCAGCCAGTTCTCTGAGTCTTCAATGAATGAGCCACGGAAGATTGGTGGCTACCTGGCCTCTTGCAGCACGATGGGGCAAGCTGGGGCAGTCATTAAGGTTGTTGACTTGGTCGCAATCTTTTTCGTCGTCTGAGGTCCGTGCTCCGGGGGCTGGTTTTGTAGCCTGCGGCTTGCTCGATGGTCCGGGGTGAAGTTGGCACGGTCTTCTTGCTGCAGGCTTGGATGCCGGCTTTACGAGGCGTCCGCTACATGAACGCACTAGCACTTCCACCAGATGTCATGTTGTCTTGATGGACAACACAGTAGCCCCCCTCCCCCCAAAGCTGTGAATCACAAAACTATCTCTTTATCGGGCGAACCTGTGCCAAGAAAACTGGCTACACTCAAAGGACAACGATAGCGGCGAGCGCAGTCGGTGATTGTAGCAAATCTGATGTGACGTTCAAGCGCGTCGCCTTTCACACATGGATCATCGAAGGTTCCAGAGTAATCGCTGCTGCTTGCGTGAGTTCCAGAAAGTACTACACAATGCGCGTGGCGCATACAGTCGGATTACACAAGTTTCGATGACAACAAGCAACGGATAGAACCATGGGAAACATTCCAGTAAGTTCCAATCATGCAGGCGCGTCTTGCGCCTAGCGATAAGTTGTTAGCGGGTGAAAAGTCCCCGAGAGAAAGATAAATGTTTCGCGATGGTGTTTCGCATGTTTCGCGATGGTGAAGCATGCTTTACACTATCTTCTTGGAAATAAATCGCATTACCACTTTCTAAAGCGAAAATTTTGTTTATTTAGGTTAGTATAAGACTATTCATGTTCAACGCACTGTCAGACCACCGGTAACTGCTCCTAAAGTGTCCTTTACCGAAGGTATAAAAATATTGAGTTATAAAGAGAAAGAACACGCGGAGAAGCCTACGAGCATTTTATTGCGCCTTTGTGTGTCTGTTAATGTGAGTTGTGTGGTTAATGTGGTTGCACTCCAGCAACTTGTTCGCTCAAATTCCAGCAAACTTAAGCTTTTCAGTTTTCTTGTTTTAGTTCTAAATACGTATAGCGCGCTTACAGAACAAAATATTATAAAAACGGTGGCCTAAGCAAAGGCTGTCTCTTGTTTTTGTTACGCATGTAGCACTGCTTCTCATCGAAGGACGAACCTCATCCGTACAACGTGCTCTCAACCAGTGGGAGCAAAGAAAGAAAGGGCTACGCAAAGCCGACTAATCTGCAGGGTCGATATGCGTCACGGCGAATGTAATAAAGTTTAGTTAAAATTATCTTGCGAAGGTCAGCATCACAATGTAAAAAGCTTTCCTAATCTACGGACGAATGCTACGTAAAAATACAGGCTCTACTTCTGTTTTGCAAAAAAGGGTGGGAGCGTACTTGAAAAAACGAACACTACTCCATTTTCTTTAAATAAAAGTAAAAAAGAACACTAGCGTGTCCGTAAAATCGAACGCATGTATGAAAGACGACGCTAAGCGTGCATGTTCGGCTAGAAATTACGTACAGATTTACAGAGATCGCTGGTTCATCCGATTCACTTTGAATACGCCGGCGAACAACAAAAAAAATAGTGTTTTCGTGGGTCTGCATCCCTGCTTGCCTCATGTCTTCATGCCTTGGCGCGTCCTGCTGCTTTATTGCTTTGATCCCGGTATGAACAAGTGCTAGTATCCATTGCACGTTATGGTGGTTGCAGCTATATATACTAGTGCCGATTTGTTAGGGGCTCTTTTCTACTTTTGAGCGGACGACCGCGAACCTTTTGGCGTCGGGAGCCGAGCCGCAGAGATTTTGATGAGATCGTCGTTTGGTTATTGGTAAGCTTCACTTCAGCTTCGTCATCTCTGGTGCGTCGTTTGCGAAATGTACCCCAGTACGGCATCTGTCATTTCCTGTCAAACTGTGACAATGGGTACAGGGCGAGTCCTTTCATTTTATGACGGACACATCGGTCATAGAATCGGTCACATCGGACGCATCGGTCATAAATGAAGGCAGCTTACATCTGCCTGGTGCTCTCATGTGAAGCAAGTGAACTGGCGCGCACAATGTTTTGACAAACATTGATGCACACTCTGTGGATGGAACGGACTCTGTCTCATGCACTTTCACAGGCTATGTCAACTGCTGAGGATAGCTTAGTCATTCCGTACGCATGTGTCAAAATGACACAGCAGCATTGCACATACTCTGCAGCACTTGCAAGTGCTTTCTCTTGTGCTACCCCGTCGCGCTACATTTCAAGATGATTAGTGGCTTCACTAGAACTTCAACACATCTGCATTACGTTGCTATTTGTGCTCTTTGACACATTCAGAATTTGGAGAAACCACATCTACTTGGGGAATGGCGGACCCCAGAGAAGTATATGCAATCGCCTGAACGGCTTGAAATCAGTAATGAACAAAGTGACTGTGGCGCTGTAAATAACTTCTCGTTTCATGTGCTGAGGCACTTTCATGCGTGCCGGTCAGGTTTACCTTGCTATATTGGACATGTTCTTTTTGAAGATGCAGTTCGACATAACCCTCCATTATACATTCGGCATTTTGTCACCAATTTAGCTTGGTTTACATGTGAACACCTCCACAAAAGGATTTCTACTTTCAAACACAACACCTGTGATCTGCGAAAAAAGCCAGGCAAAGTGCCCAGCCAGAGTGGCAAGCTTAGGGGTAATGCAATTCAGAATTGGACGCTGTTCAGATTGCTTGCTCATATAAAGGCATAAAACTGGCAGATACAAGTGACACAATTTTGGAAAACGTGACTCAGGGAATTAACTAATCTCCTGATGCCACCAAAAAAAGAACACTGCAGCTCAAGTTCCACATGTGAAAGTTCTGACCGATCGCTATATATTTTCTCGAAGTGTCCGGTTTCCCAGTGACAAACTACGACCAAAGTATCATTACATGTTGCATTAAAGCTTACCTATTGAGGAGTTTGGTCTAGCTTGCCCCATACAGACTACGATATTTAAAAGCAAACATCAATATTTTAAGCAGTATATGCGCAGTTCAAAAAACTTCAGAAATGTAACAAAGAGATTGAGCGAACGACACCCTCCTTTTAAATATTTTCTGGCTACCCGAGCTATATTCCACACTTCTGCAGTGTTTATAGACATGAGCCAGGATGGGCAAACAAAGATTCTGAGAGGTTGAGCTTCGTCAGTTTCCTGAATATAGAGTTATGCTTAAAAAAGCCACTATGATGGTTGCTTGTAAGCATTCAGTGACTATGTTCTTGTGTGGGGAATAAGGATTGATCCCGCGTTTAGCTTAATAACTGCCATTGTGAAAACATCTCTACTGAAATATTTATCTTAGTCAAGTGTGTTAGTTCAGCATGGCTGCCAGCTTTGTCACTCTACGTGTTCAAGTTCAGCTTGCAAAGCAGAACTCCTATGCCCTCTTGAGCTGCTGGAGAGGACAGCCTACCAGCACTACCCTTTCAATGGTGCCACTGTTACCAGACTGAAATTTACATTTCCTGAAAAGCTGTGAGCACTATCAGGCTGGCTTTGCACACACAACTGTGCATAAATTCTATGTTGTCATACCTTATTCTGAAGTGTGTTAGAAAAAATGAATAAAAAAGGGCATGTCCTGCGATAGCAAAAAAAGTTTTTTTTAATTATAAATCTTACTTAGTGGCTTTAGAAGAATTGAATGCTGGTCTAGTAGGTATTTTTACATGACAATCACCTTAGAATATAAAGCATCGTGACGGCACAACAGAAAGTAAGGTTTTGCGCTTGTGTTCGTCTTCCTTTCCGTTGTGCTACATTTCAAGATGATTAGTGGCTTCACCTAGAACTTCAGAACGTCTGCATTAACTTGCTATTGCTGCCCTTTGACACGTTCAGAATTTGGAGAAACCACATTTGCTTGCGGAACGGCAGAACCCACAGAAATATATGCAGTCACTTGAGCGGCTTGAAAGCAGCAATCAACAGAGTCACTGTGGCGTTGTAAACAACTTCCCATTTCATGTGCTGAGGCACTTTCATGCGTGCCTGTCAAGTTTTCCTCCATATGGGCCCAGTGAAGTGAGGTTCCCGCACCGCGGCACGGCGCACGCGAAGGTCGGTGCTTTGAAAGATGATGAAGCATGTAAGCTGCACGCTTTTCTGACCCGCCATTAAATAAGAAGCGTTTACATTGTAAGACTCTGGCTTAATCTACGTTACATTTTTCTAGTCAAGGAGCTGGGTACATGCGACCACTCCCAGATCGAACACCGTCTACAAGCCCAGTACGAAGTCCGGTCGAGCTGACTCCTGTTCACGTACGGACAAGCCGTCGAGTTCAACGGCTGCCACCTGAGCACGAGTCTCAACCCAGTCGAGCCAGAAGTGTAAGTACATCGGTTCCGTCTTCTTCCTCAACCACACCAACCGAGGTCGTCCTTAACTAGCCACGAATCCCCACGTCCTTCCATGGGGACACCTTCGAGGATGTTGAGGAGTGGCTCGATCACTTTGAGCGTGTCGCAGAATTCAACGGCTGGACTCCACAGCGCAAGCTACACAACACCTCCTTTGCCCTCGAGGACTATGCACGGACATCGTTTGAGAACCGTGAGGCGGCCCTATCGACTTAGGATGAATTCTGACGGCAGCTAATCAGCACATAGGCCAGCCACGATCGCAAGGAGCGAGCTGAATCTGCAAACCAAAGCGTCACAATGTTTGTCGAGGATATGTGCCGACTTTTCCGACGCGCGGATTCGACCATGCCGGAAGAAAAGAAGCTCAGGAACTTGATGGCGGAGTCAAGCAAGAGCTGTTCGGTGGCCTAATTCGCAACCCACAAAAGGCCGTTGCAGAGTTTCTCGCGGAAGCCATATGAATGGAAAAGGCACTGCAGAAGCGAATAAGGCAGTACAACCGCGGCGTGTCGACCCTATCCCATGACCCCATCGCTATACCTTAGGACAATACCGACGCCTTGTGGGAGCTCATTAGGATTGTTGTACGAGTAGAGCTCAAAAGCTTCAGGTGGCTCCGGCATCGGTACAGCGACTCGCTTTGGCTGAGTCCCAGAGCGAAGCGAGACACTACAGAACGAGGTACGGCAGCCACAGCCTCGCATGTCGTATGCAGAAGTTGCGCGAAATTCGTTGTCCCTGATTTTTCACGGTGTGAGCGACGTCCCGGATTTCATGGTGTGCGCGCCGTTGAACAAGCAACTGGCAACTACAGACCTGGCGGCACACGATTCATGGCTGAACCCTGCAAGAGCGACATATAGCGCACTACAGACCGGAGGCCCTTGCGTCATTGCGGCGACGCCGCTCACCTGTACAGGGCGTGTCCTTACCGCCGAGCTGAGCTCCATGGATTTTCACTGAATACGCCAAGCCCGCGAAATGGTGAACGCCCCCTGGAGATTGAGGCCTTCCTTGCGGACGCCAGCACCTCTCTTGCCCACGAGTTCGTGACCTCCGCTCACAGTTACTTGCCCGAAACAGGTCTTCTAGGCCCCTCTTAACGCTGAGCGCAACAACGCGTTGCTCACCCAGCCCTGCCTCCCGGGAAAACTGAGTCCAGTGAGCTGCGGAGGTGAGGTCCCTGACGTTGCGAACGCTGAAGATCCTCCACAACGACGACTGCGATATGACGTAATTGAGACGCAGAGAAAGCAGCGTAGTTCGGTGTCAGTATCTTGCGACGTACCAGTTACCATAGATGGCCACGAACTCACGGCGTTCATCGACACAGGTGCGGATACGTCTGTTATGAGCCAGAATCTCGCGCGTATACTGAACAACGTTTCGACGAGATGGACCGGAACTCAGATTCGTACTGCAAGACGGCACCTCATAACTGCCATGGGCCGGTGCGCGGCACGAGTTAACATTCAGGGCTATGCGTACATAGGCGAATTCGTCATTGTTCCTCAATGATCAGAGCACCTTATATTCGGCATGGATTTCCTTCAGGTGAACAGTGTCATCATCGACCTGCAAGAGTATACAGTCAGCTTCGCTACTACGCAAGCCACAGCGAACAGTAATCATGACATCGCGCTTCACGTCGCTGACAATCACGTCACGTTGCCACACAAGGGCAGCGTGTTTACCCTCGTCCGATGCGACATGGAGGACGACGCCGAAGGAATCGCTGAGGCAAACATCCCTCTGCTTCTTGAGCGCCACATTTGTACAGCCAGAGCGCTTCTTCAGGTGCGAAACCAATGTTAAGTCGTTTTGCTAACAAATTTTAGCAATGTGTATCGGCATGTACCACGAGGAAAAGCTATCGCATTTCTTCGCGAAATCATTGATGTCACTGACATTGCCACATTGGAAATCACCTCGTCTCAGCAATCTGAATTACCCAGCCTAATAGAATGAATTCACATTAACGCTGTTCTGCCAGACCATCAGAAAGACCATCTACTGGGTCTCATGAATGAATTTGCGGACTGTTGTTCAACGCCATCCAAAGTAGGCGCACGTTCATCACAAAGCACCGAATTATTACGGAAGAGACCCCACGTCTCAGTTCGTCACCATCCTTACAGAGTGTCTCCAGTGGAAAGGGAAGCGATCAAGCATCGGCTAAAAGAGATCCTCCAAGACGACGTGATTCAACCGTCCACAAGCCAGTGGGCCTCCCCTGTAATGTTAGTCAGAAAGAAAGACAATACACTGCGCTTCTGAGTAGATTATAGAAAGTTGCACCGTGTCACCAAGCGCGATGTTTATCCATTGACCCGCATCGGACGACGCGTTGGATCGTCTACAACATGTGAAGCTTTTTTCTTCGTGGGATCCTAAATCAGGGTATTGGCAAATCGAAGTTGATGAACAGGATCGTGAAAAAGCGTTTGTGACACGTGACGGGTTTTATGACTTCAAAGTTCTCCCCTTCGGTCTCTGTTCCGTACCTGCCACCTTCCAGCGGATAATGGATACCGCGCTTGCTGAACTCAAATGGCAAACCTGCCTCGTGTACTTGGACGACGTCGTCGTGTTCTTCAGCACGTTTGACGAACATCTCGCACGACTCGAGTGTCTTCGCTGCGATCCGTACTGCCGGCCTTGCCATCAAGCCTCACAAATGCTACTTCGGATTCTAAGAGCTCAAATTTCTTGGCCATGTCATTGGTCCTCAAGGCGTCCGACCAGACCCCGACAAGTTAGCTGCCGTCGCCGCGTTTTCCCCATCCCCAGACAAGAAGGCTGCCCAACGCTTCCTTGGTTTGTGCACATATTATAGGTGCTTCGTCGAGGGATTCACCATAATTGTTGAGCCACTTACACGGCTTACACGCTACAATGTGCCTTTCATTTGTGCGGACTAGCAGCAGCAGTCATTCAATGAATTGCGGAAGCGTTTTCAAGCAGCCCCAATACTTGCTCATTTCGACGAAAATGCTGACACTGAAATTCATACTGACACCAGCAATGCGGGTCTCGGCGCCGTTCTTGTGCAGTGGCAAGCTGGTGCGGAACGCACCATCGCCTATGCAAGCCGCAGTCTAACCAAGGCTGAGAAATACTACTCCACAACTGAAAAAGAATGCTGAGGGGTTGTGTGGGTAATTGGTAAATTCCGGCCCTACTTTTACGGTAGAACCTCTAAGGCTGTCGGCGATCACCACGTCCTGTGCTGGCTTGCCAATTTCAAGGATCCTTCAGGCAGACTAGCCCGTTGGAGCCTGCGCTTACATGAGTACGACATTACAGTTGTCTACCGATCTTGAATGACGCACATCGACGCTGACTGTTTGTCACGCGCACCACTCCCTACGACGTCATGGGACCCTGACCATGACTTGCCATTTGTGGGCGTTATTGACGCGATAAAGATGGCCGAGTACCAGTACGCCGAACCTGAGCTGCTGCCGCTGATCGAGCACCTTCAAGGAGTTGAAGGTGTTTTACCCCACTCGCTCGTGCGCGGCTTATCATCGTACTATTTGCACGACAACGTGCAACGACAACGACAACGGCATAACTGCGGAAGCGGTCCAAATACCTCCTTGTCCTACCGTTGGCGCTGCGCTGCGCCAAGACAATTTGCAAGCGTGCCATGATGAGCCAGGCGCGAGACACCTGGGTTTCGCTAAGACATTAGCAACGATACGGCAGAAGTATTACTGGCCCCGGCTTTTTTCTTTTGTGCAACGGTACGAGAAGAGCTGCCACGATTGTAAGCGCCGCAAAAAACCACCTGTTAAACCGGCTGTCTTTCTGCACCCTGTGGACCCTCCTCAAGCACCGTTGCAACAAATAGGAATGGATCTACTTGGGCCATTCCCAGTGACCTCTTCGCACAAGAGATGGATAGTCGTCGCTAACGACTACTAAGCTATTCCGCAACCAAAGTCGGATGAAGTGGCCAAGTTCTCTGTACACCACATCGTCCTGCGCCATCGTGCACCGTCTGTTCTGATCACCGACCGCGGTACAGCCTTTACAGTCGAACTTATGCAGAACGTTCTTCAGCTGACGCATAGCTCTTACCGCAAGAGTACTGCGTATAACTCTCAAACCAATGGATTAACGGAACGTCTGAACAGAACGCTGGCTGATATGCTCTACATGTATGTCGACGTAGAGCACAAGACGTGGGACGAGATTTTACCGAATGTGACCTCCGCCTATAACACTGCTGTGCAGGAGACTACGGAGTTTACGCCGTTAGAACTTGTTTACGGGCGCCACGTCACGTCAACACTTGACGCCATGCAACCTCTGGCTGATAATGGCTCGACCAGGGAACACGTGGAAGAGTTCGTACAGAGAGCTGAAAAAGCACGCCAGCTTGCTCCGCATCGTATTCGGAGCGAGCAGCATACCGACACCCTTCCATACAACCAGGGCCGACACACGACGTCCATTACAATACGGGCGCCTGCGTGTGGATCTGGACGCCCATTCGTCGCCGTTGACTCTCGGAAAAGTTGCTCCGCGGGTATTTTGGTCACTACAAGGTTACACGCCGCCTCAGTGACGTAACCTACGATGTCGTGCCCTGCAGTTCTGACCCATGGGGCAATTTCGCATGGGGCAATTGACACATGGATGTGGGGCTCTCTCAACACGGCACAGCGCACGCAAAGATCGGCACCATGAAAGACGATGAAGGGTGTAGGCTGCACCCTCTTCTTATTAAAAGAGAAGTGTCTACCTTGTGAGACTCCGGATTCAATCGACGTTACAATATATTGGACACATTCTTTTCGAAGGTGTAGTTCGGCATGTACTACTCTATTATATTAACAGAACTTTCTCACAGTACATCACTTCTGCCCAGTTAGCTGGCGATTGGTACCAAAGTGGTACCACTTTTCAAGTCTGGTGACGTCAATTCACCATATAATTACAGACCTATATCATTAACTAGCATTCCTTCCAAACTATCACAACATATTATTTACTCATATTTAGTTGATTTCCTCGAGTATAATGCATTCTTTACGACGAACAGCATGGATTTCTTAAATCATTCTCATATGAGACGCAACTAATTTGTTGACCAATGAACTTTTTGCTGCTCTTGACAATGGGCGTTTTGTCGACTGTTGTTACGTTTCGCCTCCGACGTGCGGTATAGCCGGCGCGGATGCAACGGACGCCGGGGCTTCGTTCACAGCGGCGGACATTTTGGCCAGTTCAGCGCTGTCCCAACGCCTCCTCCTAGCGCGTCCAGGCATGTTTCAATGCCACGTGTCTTCGTTTGTGTGCGTCTGCGTGTGTGCATGTTGGTGCCCACGCTTGTCAAAGCGCGGCAGCCGGGGAGAGGAGCTCCCCAACTGTGAAGCGAGGAGGTCTGACCGGCGCCAGCCCGGCGGATGCGTCACTTCTTGTCACAACGTGTCCGGGCGCCGCCGTCACGTGCGCCTCTATCGAGGCGTTCCTTCTTGCCCTCGACTCTGAGAGTATAAAAGCCGCTGCCCCCGGTCGCCAAGAGAGAGGCTTCGATTTCTTCCGTCGAGTAACGTGGTCTGCCATTTCTCCACTTCGGTCGACCTGACCGGCCGCTCTTTTGCGATGCTAGAATAAACAAGTTGTTCTGTTAGCAGTCGACTCATCCTTTGCCAGGACCTTCGGATGCTTCCAGCTGTGCCCCAGGCTGCCAGGCCAACGCTACCCTTGGGGCTTGCGACCCACATGCAACACTGTGTATTCCTGGATTTTCATAAAGAGCTTGACCTTTTCTCTCACCCTCCACTTCGTTTAAAGTTAAGCAAATTAAACATTGATCCTAACATTTTTGCCTGGATTGAAAATTTTCTTTCTAATAAAACGCAATTTATGACAGCTAACAATTTTGACTCCTCTTCATGTCCAGTTACTTCCGGTGTGCCGCAGGGTTTTGTCCTCTGCCCAGCTTTGTCTTTAGTCTACATTAACGACCTGGCTAACGTAGTTTAGACATCCATCAGGCTATAACCGCTGGTGACTGCGTAATTGATCGCATAATATTATTACGATATCATCGAGCGATGCTCGAGACGAGCCGCCGCGGGAACGACGATGAAGTTGGTGGGTGCGCTTAGCACGAGCGAGTGTCGGCCTGGCTGCCTGGCTCCAGTGTAAAGAGCATTTAAATAGCCTCTTCTGTCTGTGTCTTTCCACACGTAACATTCTGGTGGAGGTCAGCGATCCCCGTCCTCACTACGGAACTCCGAAGTAGTCGGCACACCGAGCTTGTCACGATGCTACCCGGTGACGCGGCCATCTCTGCAACGGCTTCGGCTTGTCCCACTGCTCCTATCGTCACGGTCGCCCCACATCGCGACCCAGGTGTGTTCTCTGGCCTGGAGGGACAGGATGTTGACGACTGGATCAAGTTCTATGAACACGCCAGTGCTAATAACAAGTGGGACCCAACGATTATGCTCGCCAATGTCATCTTTTATCTCGGTGGCACCCCACGCGTGTGACACCGAACGCATGACGACGAGATAAACAGTTGGGACAGTTTCAAAGAGAAGCTACGGGAACTGTTCGGCGACTCCATTGGGCGCAAGGCTGCCTCAAGAAAGACTCTTGCGTCTTGTGTTCAGTTATCAACGGAGCCGTACGTTTCCTACATAATCGACGTCTTGGCTCTATGCCGCAAAGCTGATGATGCTATGTCTGAAGCAGATAAAGTGTCACATGTTCTTAAAGGCGTCGCCGACGACGCTTTCAATTTGCTTGTTTTCGGCAACGTCTCGACTATCGATGCCATCATCAAAAGAATGCCGTCGGCTTGAACAAGCTAAGAGCCGCCGTATCACACACCACATCACGCAGCTACCCAACACAGCTGCTACGTCGACATGTGAGGGTCGACCACGTCAGACCACCACCTGTGACGACGTCACCCGTATTGTTAGCCGCGAACTCGAGGCCGCCTGTTCACCAGCTTTCTCCACGACGACTCCCGATCCGCCCGCAACCACCATTGCTATGGTTGAGGCCGTCGTCCGACAGGAATTTTAGAAAATGGGTCTGAACTCCGTGTGTTCCACGTCTCAACCCAGCGTTCCCCAGTTCTCTAGCGGCCCTCCTCGTCCTCGGCAGTCCTTTTCCGCCACATCTCACCACAACCCATCCGATTGGCGTACCCCTGAAGACCGGCCGATCTGCTTCCACTGCAGTCGCATTGGCGAAGTCGCTCGTCACTGCCGCAACCGATAGCCACAACCTCCTCGGACATACGCCGCCGCTTATTCCCACACTTTTGGACCTTCCGTTCCCTATACCACCCGCCATGAATCCACTGCGGCTGATGCTCCTGCTCCGAACCTTCGCTACAGCCGCTCGTCCTCACCTCGACGCCATCAGTCTCGTTTGCCTCAACCCCGCCGCTTCTCTTCGCCGCCTATCGCCTCCCGGATCCAGCCGGAAAACTAGGCACTGCAGCTTCTGGAGGTGACGCAGTGTTGTCGACCCCGCCCTCAAATCCTGTGCTCACGTTGCCCACGAACCGAAACCTTCTCGAAGTTGACGTTGACGGCTATCCTGTCACGGCACTCATCGACACAAGAGTACATTTTTCTATTATGATTCCTGCCTTCCGACGACGACTGAACAAGCTCCTCACCCCAGCGTCGGCACGCGTCGTCCGCGTTGCGGATGGCGGTACTGTGCCTATCATCGTCATGTGTACGGCGCACGTCAGCATAGCCGGCCGCCACACTCCTGTCTATTTCGCCGTAATTGCTCATTGCCCTCACGATCTCATTCTCGGCCTCGATTTTCTCTCCGCACATTCTGCTCTTATTGACTGCTATTGCAGCGGTTATTGACTCTTATTGACTGCCGATGCTCGTAGAACCTTGTGGCGCACCCACTGCCACTTACGTCCCACCGGCTTTCTTCGCCTCTAGGCAAAGTCAATAGCCTACATCGAACTGTTGTCTTTCCCACCAGTTCCTGATGGCGAGTACCTCGCCACTCCTGTGCCCGACATTCCAATAAGGTACGACGTTACAGTGCCTCACAGTAGACTTAATATTACTGGGAACCGCACTCGCATGCCTGTCTATCACTTTGGATTGGCAAATCAAATTCTACCACAAGGTACCTTGTGCTACCTTGCCACCGTTGATCGTCTCGGCGACCAATACGTGGCGGCGTTATCGACCGACGGTTCCCGCGAGCTTAGCATGGCCCTCGCGCCAGCCTCTGGTGCCGATCCCAATATAAAGAAAATGGTTGCGACGGACCTGTCCTCTGCGCAGGCTGAAGACCTTTGCGAAGTATTATCGTCCTACCGCGATATTTTTGACTTCGACGATCGCCCTTTAGGCAAGACGCTCGCGATCAAACATCGCATTCTTACTGGCGATGCTGCACCTATTCACTGACGACCGTATCGTGTTTCTGTGTCAGAACGCCGAGTAATTCAATATGAAGTGAACAAAATGCTCGGTAAAAACATCATTGAGCTCATCGAGTCCTTGGGCGCCACCTGTAGTGTTGGCTAAGAAGAAGGACGGCACGTGGCGCTTCTGTGTAGACGACCGTCACCTGAACAACATTACTAAGAAGGACGTCTACCCGCTCCTACGTATAGACGACGCCCTTGACTGCCTCCACGGTTCCAGCTATTTCTCGCCTATTGATCTTGGTTCGGGATATTGGCAGATTGCTGTTGACGACATGGACAGAGAAAAAACCGCGTTCATCGCACCTGATGGCCTATACCAATTTAAGGTAATGCCGTTTGGATTATGCAACGCCTTTGCCACCTTTTAGCGTATGATGGACTCCTTTCTCCCAGGTTTCAAATGGTCCACATGCCTCTGCTACCTCGACGACGTCATCGTCTTCTCGCCAACGTTCGACACTCACCTTGAACGACTCACAACTATAATTGATGTATTTCGAAAGGCGAAGCTGAAACTTAACTCGTCCAAATGTCGTTTTGACCACCGGCGAATTACTCTTTCGGTCAGTCTGTGTCTGTGTTCGTCTGTGTCTTACCACACGCAACAATATCATCCGACACTGATATTGCAGCACTTCAATCTGACCTCGACGCTATACCTAACTGGTGCAGCGCATGGCAAATGTATTTGAACGTTAAAACGTTTAAAGTAATGAGAATCACCCAAAATGATTCTACTTGTGACCCTCCTCTTTATCACATTGATGGCTATGTACTACACGAGGTTACCACGTAAAAGTTTTTGGGTGTTCACCTGACTGCTAAACTTTCTTGGCAAACCCTGTGAAGAACGTCTTTAGCAATGCTAATCTCACGTAAGGTTTCTTAAGCCGCAACTTTTTAAGGCCACCATCTTCTCTTAAATTATTATTATTATACAAAACACTTATAAGGTCTAAGCTTGAATATAAGTGCGCTTTGTGGGATCCCAGTAAAAATTTCTTCATAATCAGAATGAGTACAAAACAGTAGTGCGCGTTTCATTCTGTCGAATTATTCCCGCTTTTGAAGTGTATCGTCGATGAAACACATTTGGAAGCTTCCTAACTTCCACCACACAGACCGCTAACCAGTTCATCCTGATCATGCAGGTTTTTGCCCGCATCATCGTCGACCTGCTCGTGTCTGCCTTTTTGGCAGCCTCGTCTGCCACTTCGGGAAACTTCGTGCCAACTTCCAACGGAAGCGAACCTTGCGTTTGCCTCCTCCCTGTCGCCCACGCTTCAGGACTTTTGGCAGCGCCCCCACTCCCGCTGTGGATCATCGAAACCAATCCAGCTGCCGTATCACCGTCGACAACATCCTATGCGCAACCTATAAAGCAGCAACCGCCGTCCACCGCGCACTGTGGGCTTTGCGGCTGTGCCACCACACAGACCAGTACATCCTGATCATGCAGATTAGTAGTTGGTATCAAGCTTCTTCTAAAAAATAAAGTCATTACTTTTTGGTGCAGCTCCATTTTACTTATTTCTAAATGTATTGATGTCATACGCGCCCTGCTACTGCTATCGAGGGACGTACAGACAAACCCCGGTCCTGAAAAAGCCGTCCTCGACGAACTAAGGAATTTGTCTACCCTCTAGGCCACACTAATATCCGAGATGCAGAGCCTCAAAACCCAGCAAACGAGCCCAAACCCCGCTATTGCTAATCTAAGCAGCCGCCTCACAGATTTAGAACATCTTTGGAAAAATCTTTTAGCTCTCCGAGCAGAAGTTGACGCCATCAGCCCGAAGACCGTCTAAGACCGTCAGAGCCGTATCGTAGAGATCATGTCGCCGTCAACAACCACGCCATCAGCACCGTAAATGCGCAAGAGCGAATCTTTCATTTTCTGTACTTTATACTAACATACGTAGTTTTCTTCCCAAACTCGTGCTCCTGTCTAATCTAGTACAATCATCCGGCAGTAGTGTACTGATACTAACAGAAACATAGCTCGCTGACGACATTTCAGATACGGAGGCACTGGTCTTCTTGCTGAACTTTAAAATTTTTCGCCACAACCGCAAAAATGCACGTGGCGAGGGCGTGCTCATCGCCACTAACAAAGAACTACCGTGCTCTCTAATCAGTACCTCTTCGCAACTGGAATCACTATGGGTAATGTGTCGTGCCCCACCCGAAGCAATAATACTCGGGTATGCTACAGCACCCCTCGAACTAATCCAGATTTCGCCCTCGAACTTAATGAAATATTATTCCAGCTTACTAAAAAACACCCCAATGCACATATCCTCCTTTATGGTGGCTTCATCTTCCCTAGCATTAATGGGCTCAATCAGGCTTCACCAACTTCAGGAAATGCTGAAGCAATAGAATTTATCAATGTTTGTCTTAACTTTGACCTCATTCAACAAGTAAGAGAACCTACGCGCGTCACTTGTGAATCCTAAACCATTGTAGACCTTGCACTAACAAATAGCCGCGAAAGTTTAAAATCTATCGTATATTTACAGGAAATCAGCGATCACAAAGTCATTCATACCAAATTTAATTTCGTCCCCAAAACACGCCCCGCCTTCTGCAAAACAATTCACTTGCACGCTAAGGCTAACTATGAAGCAATTATTAATGAATTATAAAATTTTCTGCCTGTTTTCGAATCCAATCTCGGTTTCCGTTCTCCCAGTGACAACTGGCTAGTGCTTAAGGGCAAAATTACTGACCTGATTAATAAATGATTCTCCACGGTGAGCTTTCTTGCCAACAAAAATAAACCATGGTTCTGTAAACTTGAAAACACTCGAAAATAAGAAAAAGCGCCTTTTTCGGACAGCGAAATGTGACAGAAGTCCGAGCTCATGGGACAGGTATTATTCTGTGGAAGACGCTTATTATACTGCAATTCGGAAAGCGAAGGAGACATTCTATCATAATTACTAATCGAAAATTCTAAAAACGAACCTAGAAAATAGTGGGAAGTCATAAACCCGCTACAAACACATGACGTCACACTTACAAACGATAAAGACGAAATTATAAGCGATGCTGTTTGTCCTGATACCATTGACATCGCGTTTTCATCCGTGTTCACTGAAGAAGCCGACTTGCCTCTTCCCACGCCACCTGCTACGACACTGCCAATCATGGCCCCTGTTGAAATTTTTGTCGCTGGCGTTTCATCACTCATTCACAAATTAAATCTTTCATCATCGGCTGGTGTCGACGATATTAACTCCAAACTGTCAAAGAATACTAAAGAAATTATTGCAGTGTATTTTTCGATGCTCTTCTCACTTTCACTCGAAACAGGAATTTTACCAGACGACTCCAAGAAGGGAAAGGTCATTCCAGTCCACAAATCAGATAACAAACAATCACTCTTAAATTACCGTCGCCTTTCTCTAACAAGCTTCCCAAGCAAAATCATGGAACACGCCGTATACTCTCACATTATGCACTTACTTGCCACTAACATTTTTTTTCATTCTTCTCAGCACGGATTTTGTAAATCTACATTTTGTGAAACCCAACTTGCTATGTTTCTTCATGATCTACATTCTAATCTCGACCACAACCTTCAGACCGATGCAATCTTTCTCGACTTCGCAAAAGCATTCGATACAGTACCACATAAATACCTTATACGAAAACTCTCCCAGCTGAATTTGCACCCTAACCTTCTCGCATGGATCACAGCATTTCTCAATAAATGTTCCCAGTTTGTTTCAACTAAGAATAGCCGTTCCAACTCTCTCCCCAGTAACACCCGGCGTCCCCCATGGGTCTGTACATGCACTCCTCTTATTCCTCATATATATTAACGACCTGCCCGTGCATGTATCATCCCATATCCGTTTATTTGCCGACGACTGTGCCATCTATCGCACAGTTACAAAGATTTCTGATCAAACTGCACTCCAACATGCCTTAACCTTGTACAACAGTGGTGTGATCTTCGTTTATTGAAGCTTAATCCCACTAAATGCAAGCTCGTTTCCTTTCAACGCAAGCTTAATTCCTTATTATGCTCATACCTAATCTCTCACTCCAATGTCGAACAAGTTCAATCATACAAATACCTAGGCGTCGCCTTATCCTCTGACCTTTCCTTGAAGGCGCACATCAGCAATATCATATGGTCATTGTATCTTCGTGACAAAACTGGTAGAGGTGCGGGGTACGGTTCATTCTATGCCACAAACCCCTCCTGGTAGCAGGAGTACCAGTTCTCTACTAGTGAACACACCTGTTCACCGGGCAAGCAGGAGAATCCGAGGGTCACCTCCGGACCTTGATCATCTCTCCGCAACAACATCGACGCCCCCAAACACCGGTATGGAAGGAACGTCGACGCCCCTACCGACCATTATGCCACAACGGCAACTCAGTATCTGCTGCAGAAACTCCGAGTGCCGAAAGTGTTCCACGGGGATAACTTCGAGGATGTAGAAGACAGGTTAGTCCAGTTTGAGCGCGTTGCGGATATAAATGAATGGAGCGACGCCGCGAAGTTAAGGAACGTCTACTTCAGCTTGGAGGACGGTACCCGCACTTGGTACGACAACCGAGAACCGCTTATCAAATCGTGGCTCGAGTTCCGTCGTGCCTTGCTGGAGACCTACACGAATGCTGATCGCCGAGAACGAGCCGAACGGGCGCTCCAATCCCGCATTCATCTGCCGAACGAGAGCGTGACGTCGTACGTCGAGGACATGACGCGCCTATTCCGTCGGGTGGACCCAACCATGTCCGAGGAAAAGAAGCTGCGCCATCTAATGCGGGGAGTTAAGGAACACCTATTTGCTGCCCTTCTTCGAAGCCCGCCGAAGACCGTGGCTGAATTCTTAACCGAATCCACCAGGATGGAAAAGATGTTACACCAGCGCTCAGCTCTCTATGAAAGGCAATTGAACGCAACTTCACCTTCGGACCTGCGCTCAGCTCCGTATGCCAGGCACGCGAACGCTTCTTCACTGACGGACGCGATTGCCTTTGGAAAGGCGGACGTTCTCCGAGACCTTATCCGCTCTGCGGTGCGTGACGAGCTTCAACGGCTCACCTGCCCGCCTCAGCCCACGCTAGGTTCCATTTCTGCCATTGTGAGGAATTCCAAGCAGCACTGCGCCGCCTCTGGCAGCACACTATCAGCGGCCGTCTGTATGCGGAAGTTGTGAGGCGAGTCCCTTTCCCCGCTCCGACCCATTTCCACCCCGCCACGTCTTACGCCGCGTCATACGTCCCGCGGCTCCCATCAGTGCAACCGATCCAACGTATGGAGGATTGGCGCCCGCTTGAAAGGAAATCCTACGTCTGGCGTACCCCGGACAGAAGGCCTCTGTGCTATCACTGTGGAGAAGCCGGTCACGTATACCGCGAATGCCCATACGGCTATCTCGGACTGCAAGGTTTTGCCGCGGATTCACCAAGGCCCAGATATGGAGAAAAGCCTAGGGCGATTGAAGAATACCTGGACCAGCAGAGTATGCCACAGTTCCCGCGGCGGCAGCCGCGCTCACCGTCCCCCAGGCATTCTTCCCCAGCTCCTAGAAGCCCTCCAATGGCAGCGCAGGGACGATCGCCAAGCCCTCACCGGGAAAACTAAGAACAGCGGCCATCGGGGGCGAGGCCGCTGATAATCGCCCTTCCGAAGACCTCCCATCGAGGCGAGCACGGTCTATTCCGCACGATTCAACGACGACAGCAGCCGAACTTAGCGACAGACTCTCGCTAGACATACCTGTTGTGCTCGACGGCCGCCACGTTAGTGCTTTATTGGACACGGGGGCCGACTACTCAATTTTTTTGCGGAAAACTAACAACGGGGCTTAAAAAAGTTATCACGCCTTGGTGTGGCACGCAAATTCGTACTGCTGGCGGGCATATTGCAACACCGTTGGGCATGTGCGCGGTCAGAGTACGAATTCGTGGGCACACGTTTCCAGCCAGCTGCCTTATACTCTGCGATTGTTCTCGGGACCTCATCTTGGGCGTCGACTTTCTGCGAAAGTATGATGCCATTAGAGACCTCCGGGAGCACACAGTGACTTTTTCGACAAAAAGAGCAGCGAACAGCCGCGACAATTGCCAACGTAACGCGCTTCGGTTTTACGCCGACAGTGTAACTGTACCACCACGCGCAAGTGTCCTGGTAATGGTTGTATGCGACGATCTGTGTGACAGCGAAGCTGTTGCAGAGGGCAATTCCTATCTTATGCTGGCTCATGGTGTATGTGCAGCCCGCAGTCTCATTATGCTTCGAGGTGGACTTTCGGCGCTCCTCGTGAGGAATTTCAGCCAGGAACATCGGCACCTATTTCGTGGTACTACTATCGCTTTCGCTGAGCAAATTGCCGACGTTGCTGAATGCTTTGCGTCTATGACGAAGGAGAACCCAGCTAAGACACTCAGCAATATCGACATCAATTCAGGCCTATCGGAGGAAAAGCAGAAAATGCTGCGCGAGTTGCTCCTTCGGTTCAAGGAGTGCTTCGCATCTTCTAAGGTACGCCAGACGCCCATCACGACACGCCCGATAATCACGTATGACGACTCTCGTCCCATACGACAACTGCCTTATCGCGTATCGGCGAAAGAGCGCAACGTGATTAATGCACAAGTGAACGAAACGCTCGATGATGACGTCATACAACCATCCCAAAGCCCTTAGTCGTTGCCAGTGGTCCTCGTCAAAAAGAGAGAGGGAACGCTTAGATTCTGCGTTGACTATAGAAAGTTGAATAACGTCACAAAAAAAGAAGTTTATCCGCTTCCGCGGATCGATAATTCGTTAGATAGGCTGTGGCGAGCCAGATATTTTTCATGCATAGACCTGAAGAGCGGATATTGGCAAATCGAAGTTGACGAACGAGATCGCGAAAAAACTGCCTTTGTTACCCCGGATGGGCTGTACGAATTTAAAGTACTTCCATTCGGCCTGTGTCTTGCACCGGCCACATTCCAACGAATGATGGACACTGTTCTGATGGGTCTGAAGTGGCACAGCTGTTTAGTATACATAGATGACGTCGTCGTGTTTGCGGCGACTTTCAAAGAACATCTGAAGCGTATAGAGGTGGTACTTGAGGCGCTCCGCTAATCTCACAGTAAAGCCAGAAAAGTGTCCCTTCGGTTACTAAGAGCTGAAGTTTCTCGGGCATGTCGTGAACGCCGACGGCGTCCAGCCTGACCCAGACAAAGCATCTGCTGTTGCTGCTTTTCCGACTCCTTGTGACAAGAAAGCAGTACGCCGCTTTCTCGGTCTGTGTGCGTACTATCGTGGCTTCATCGCTAATTTCTCACGCATCGCCGAACCACGCATACACCTCACGCGAGAAGACACACCCTTCGTTTGGACGGATGAGCAGGACGCAGCTATCACCGAGTTACGGCAAGGCCTGCAGGAAACACCCGTCCTCGCTCACTTTGACGAGGATGCTGACACCGAGGTGCATACCGATACAAGCAACATCGGTCTTGGCGCTGTACTCGTTCAACACCAGGAAGGCGTCGAGCGAGTCATCGCTTACGCCAGTCGCACCCTTTCACACGCCGAAATCAACTACTCCACTTCCGAGAAAGAGTGTCTAGCGGTTGTGTGGGCCATCATGAAATTTCGGCCTTATCTCTACGGTCGCCCTTTCGAGGTGGTGACAGACCACCATTCCCAGTGTTGGTTAGCCAACTTACGAGACCCGTCCGGGCGACTTGCTCGATGAAGTTTCTGTCTGAAGGAGTTCGATGTTACCATCGTCTACAAATCGGGCCGCAAACACGAAGATGCGGACACGTTGTCGCGCGCTCCCGTCACAACTTGCGATAAGGACATGGACGAAGACGGCGCATTCCTTGGGGCCCTCACTGCATCTGACTTGATCATACGGCAGTGCGATGACCCTGAAATACGCCCTCTCATTGATCACCTAGAAGGCAGGAATGCTACAATCCCACGACACATTTCTCGCAGTCTCTCGACCTTCTGCCTCCGAAAGGGTGTCCTCTACAAGGAAAACTCGAGTGCCAGCGACAAAAAGTATCTATTGGTCATACCTGCCGCACTCCGTGATGACATTCTCTTAGCCTGCCATGATGAGCCCACGTGTGGAAACTTGGGATTTTGACGCACTCTTGCAAGAGTACGACAGGCGTACTAGTGGCCCAGACTTTCTACCACGGTGAAGCGTTACGTGCAAACCTGCCGTGAGTCTCAACGGTGAAAATCGCCGTCTTTGAAGCCCGGGGGTTACTCCATTTCATTGCACCACCTAGCGCGCCGTTTGATCAAATCGGCATAGACCTTCTGGGACCCTTTCCTTTGTCAGCCAGCGGAAACAAGTGGATTATAGTCGCCACGGACTATCTAACACGCTACGCCGAGACGAAAGCTGTACAACCTGCCACGGCCTACGAAGTTGCCCAGTTCTTTATTGATCACATAGTCCTCAGACATGGTGCCCCATCACATGTGATCACCGACAGAGGCACTGCGTTTACAGCCCAACTGATAGAGGACATATTCGAGCTGAGCTGTGCGCAGCATCACAAGGCGACTGCCTATCATCCGCAGACCAACGGACTGACGGAACGGCTAAACAAAGCCATTGCTGACATGCTGTCTATGTATGTAGACGTCCAGCATAAAAGATGGGATCAAGTCCTGCCGTACGTTACATTCGCGTACAACAGCGCCATTCAGGAAACCACACGATTCACACCGTTACGTATTGTCTACGAGCGCGAGGTCCAGACCACGTTAGACGCTATGCTCCCGCACGACACTGGCGCATCACTTCCGATGCAACTTACTCAACACGCAGAGGAAGCTCGTCAACTCGCGCGCATACACATCACGAAGCAGCAGAGTACAGACGCACGACGCTACAACTTTCGATATCGGCAAGTTGAGTACCAGCCATGTGACCAAGTCTGGGTGAGGACTCCAGTACGTCGCCAGGGGTTGTCTGTGAAGCTCCTTAGTAGATACATTGGACCCTACAAAGTGATACGCCGCGTTAGTGAAGTGAACTATGAGGTCATTCCCGACGGTGTCACGTCGCCTCGGCATCGACTCAGGGATAGTGCATGTTATTCGCCTCAAGCCGTATTTCGCGCGGTAAGGCGGCGCCAATCCGATCTCATACGACTTCCACACTTCTACTTTCTAGTTTAGTAAGCATCGGGTCGATGCCTTTCTTTTGGCGGGAGAATAATGCCACTAGGTGGCACGAGCCAGCGCTTAGAAAGAAGTTAGGACTGGAACGCGCGCTCAGCAAGAGGCGGGCGCTGAAGAAGAAGTAGTAGAAGCTGAGGACGCCGGCTTGCGGTATTGCACGCCAGCCTGTGCAACTGTCTGCCTCGCCGACGCCGGGTACATCTTCCATTGTCTTTTCGTGACATCATCCGCGAACAGATTCCGCGCTTTTTTAAAGCGTCATTTGCGTCACGCACCATCAGACATAAAACTTCTTGCGTACAAATCACTCATCAGATCAAAACTAGAATATGCAGCGCCCGCCTGGAGCCCGCACCAGGTATATTTAAGAAACGAACTAGAATCTGTGCAAAATCGTGCCGCGAGGTTCATACGACATCAGCATATCATCCATAAAACATAAAACTGATCTTTCTAATCTTTCTGTGCGTCGACGCATCGCCAGTCTTTGTGTGTTTCACAAACTACTTCGCAGTTCCCTCAATCAAGCACCGTATATCATCCCACCGGCGCGCGTATCTGCCCGTACGTGCCATCCTTACTCAATCGCACGTGCTCGCACCGCTACTTTTGCGCCCTCAGTTTTTCTTCCCACAGCAGTGGACTGGAATGGCCTTCCCCGTGACATTGTAGCCATCACGTGTTCATCAACTTTTGCGGACAACTTAACTGCATTATTTTTTGTCATGATGGTCACTCTCTGTAACCTTCAATTGTAAGCCCACCCCTTATGTAATAGCCCCTAACTGGAGTCTTTAAGGTAATAAAGTGAAGTGAAGTGAACCAATTTTCGTCTGAAAACAGTACCTTTGTCTATGGCAGAACTATTAACATTTTCATATATCATTTAATTAATTATGACCATCTTCACTATATCGAATAAAAAATACATGGGCACCTGTCAGACTGTAGTAGCGAGCAGTGTTTCTCTTCAAAACAGCTGTTCCCCGCATGCGGCTTCAATGTATCGAGATTCTGTTGTGTCATGGTAGAAAGAGAGCTACTGTAGTGTTGCCTATGTTTCAGTACTTGTGGATTACTTTCCAGTTGAAGTGCGAACCTAAAATATCAATTGCAGGCCAAGCTTTGTTATAGTGCTGTCTTCAAGCAAAGTGAGCTTTGTGTTGTAGACTTGTTGTGTAAAAGAAGCTGTTTTTCAATTACTCTGTTAGGCCAAGTTGCGTTTCTTTGGTATGTGAATTGTTGTCTTTGAAACTTACTTGCGCAAGCAGGCAATATCAATATTGACTGCTATGTATGTGATGTTAGATGTAGTGTACTCTTTCAATTGCCACCAGACTGAGAGCATGTACTTCCATTGGTGCAATACATTTGCATTCGTCTATACCTGGTGTTTTGTGATTTATAATGTGAGATGAAACATTTCTAGTTCTTTGTTGTGGCAGGTAACATAACTATAATCACTGACCAGTGCAGTGAATGCAGTACATGGTGTGCTACACAAAAGTATTTCTTGAGGTTACTCAACAAGCTTATCGCCACTGCACTGCAAGGAAGGGTCTAGCGTGCCCGTTATTAAAGTCTGTAGCGGCGATGAAACGGTGCAAAAGGTGGTCCATTCTAGCTCATTAGCAGAGGTGCTTGCTTAGGCAAAAAAAAGGGAGCCTGCAATGCACCAAATGCGAAGGTAACGTGCTTTTTACTTCATCGTAATAGCTACTATTGTGCAGCCACTTTTTCAATATCTGCACGTTAGGTGTCATACACTTTTGTAAGCCTAAAATATCATTTGTTCTCTTTAAACATCTGATGTATTGCGCTTCCACTGGCAAAATTAGTTTTATTCAGATAATGTTTCCCATGACAGCAGCCTGTACATCATCTGGCAATATATTAGCTCCTGTTATTTATATTTCTAGCCAACTTGAATAGTCATTAAAATCTTTTTACATCAAATACGATTATAGCTATTGCACTAGCACTTTCAATTAGCTTTTTGTTTTTGCAACATCTGAAAGGTGGCTTTTGTAGTTAAAGGCTGTTTAACATAGACAATGACGTAGTATGGTGTTGTCATGCTATTGAAGAATGTGGCCTTAATAAAATTAATAAAGGGGGCTAACGTAATGTTGTATTGCCATGAAAATGTGCCAGTACTTGTGTCCTCTAGAGAAACACGTTTAATGTGATGTTGCTTCTTTTTGCAACATTAAAATGGTAAACAATACTTCTGCCTGAAGACTAAAAAACAGCTTTGAACGATCGGAGCCATGAATTAGAGGTATGGTTGTGTATAAATGCAGCATTATGAGGTGCTTGCTGCTGACAGTTGGCAGTGTTTCTAAAGCTATGGTATCAACGACTGTGGTAATGCAGTAGTCGCGGAGGGGAATTCACAAAGTGGCTCAGAAATGTGGAAGGAAAAGGATTCCTGTCCTATAACAAACAGCACAGTGTTCTATTGTGCTCCCCTCCAAGAAAGAATAAGTGTACACATGCACGGGCGCTCGCGTTTGTGCAAAGCAACCAAATAGAATGTCACAGTTTAGAGGCGCATTTCTTGTTTAGTTCTTCATCATTATCTATCTTTAAGTGAAATGAAAAATTTTTCGCCCAGCATAGCCGATCGCAGCAGGCATCTGCATTGTGGATTCAGTTTCCCGTTCCTCTTTAAAGGCCTAATAACGACGGTCCTAGACAACTGCAGGTTTGCACTGTTTTAAAATTGAAAGCATGCCTTCTACAGTTTAATGACACTAGACTTTGCACTTTACCGTGCGGGTCTATCAAAGCCACAGGGGGGTGTAAGGACAGTGCCTTAGAATAACGCAGGGTTTGGAACCGGAAGACAACATTAAGTGAATGCATGTTAATTTCCGAGGAAAGAGAATTCAAGGGAATGGGAAATTGGGTGAGCTGGTTTCGTTTCATTGCAACAAGTAGCAGCAACATGAAGGCAGAAAGGGAACCCCACAGGAACACGACTACATTTTAGCAACATTTTATTCACAGGATTCGTTTCCGTGAAACCTAGAAACCGTGCTTCCTTCTTTCGCACATCATATTATGAGAAAAAGAGCATACTTAGAAAGAATAATCAGGAAAAAGCCAAAATGAATAACAGGAATAAGCTAATTATAAGAACCTTATTACAGACAACATCGTGACACACTACTTTCAAACTGATTGTGCAAAACTACGCACACGCTGAACCATTTCGAAAAGGAGTATTGCACTTCCTGAGGGTATCAGAGATGTATGACTGGAGCATGCACTCCCTCCCTCAACTTGGCCTTCTATTGCAAGAGTTGTGGTTGCGCGCTGCTTTTTAATGATGCTGATGTGCTTTTGCAGCATGAAATGTGAGAGCGCGTAAGCTGGTAGACGTGTACCACAATTAGAAAGCAGGCAGTGCATACATCGGCCAAAATCTGTCACTTTTACGACGTGCAGCAAGCCGTTAAGAAAAGGGATAAGCATGCGCGCATTGTTGCACAATTGATTTGTAAGTAGCATATCCAAATGATGTCTGCATATAAGGTTTTATTTTTAGCTGATTCCTGTGATCTGGTAACTCTTTCTTCATTTTCATTCTTTCTCAGTGTGCTCTTCTTCTGTTATGACGTGCGAAATGTAGGAGTACAGTTTTTGTTAGGTTTCAAGGAAGCGATTCCTGTAAATAAAGTGTAGTTGAAGTTCAGTGTTCGCCCTGTGTGCTTTTTCGTATTCGTCATTTGCAGTACCGGTTGCTATAAAAAGAAAGGCTTCATATGTACACATAGCTGTGAATGTGGGTACCAATAATGTCTTCCATGCAAGATATGAGCTGTCAAGTTAGGAAACGGATATTTTTTGCGTATAATACGAAGCTTGAGCATTTTCCTTTTCTAACACATCAAGATAGTATTCAAGCTAACCTCCGCGAAAAATTTTTCTCGGCTGGTCATGTTTGAGGAACTGATCTCGTAAATGCTCTTGTAATGAAGGACCATGCAGTGAAGCTTATGAAACTTTACCTTTTTAGCACTATCATGCATGAAAAGCTAAGCGCAAGACATCTAACAGCATCCATTGATTTTGATAAAAAAGTGCCCTCGAACTAAATTGTTAGCCCTTAGGGAGCCAGGCATACAAGTGAAAGGCATCAGATGAAGCCAGCTATTCTCATGCTTTCTATGTGACCGCGTGACATTAAGTTCCCATCAGTAACAAGCCACTCGTCTACGTGTAACAGTAGTGTGTGATCTACAGAAGCCTGGAGTAGTATGTGCTTCAATATGGCATCAGGCAGTCTATGCACTATCTGTTAAAACATTATAGGAATGTTGGAGAGTACTTGTATTGCTTGCAAGCAGCTGTTAGAGAGCACTGTGAATAATGCTTTGTTTCACATCTTTTTGCTACAGGTTTTCTTGAAAGACAACACGGAATAAGATGGCGGCATCTTCAAAGACTTAGTGGAAGAGCTTCCACTAGAAGAAACGATGTGCAATGTGGCTTATGTAATCGCACGAGTTTCACTTGAGCTTTCTTTTCTAGGTTCTCTGCCTTTCATTTGCTACCCCAATTCTTTTTAACAACGAATTCTTTTTTAAGTCGTGTACAAATGCAAAATACTTTCTAGGAAGGAATAAGGGCTGAAAGTCGTTTCGCTGCCATGACTAGGTGAATAAACTGTTTATGCTAAGCAGTTTAATAAAACATTAATAGGAATGCACACCGAAGTGTCTGCTAGGCTCACATCTTCTATAAGTTTCATATCAAGTGCATTAAACACCTTGAATACCCGACATGAAACCAGTTTGGGCGTATTTCCGAGATATTTAGGAAAATGAAATTCGACTTATTACAGTAGGTGCCATTCTTAAGCTTGGTAGAAGTAGCAAACACGAGGCTGCACATTGAAGAGCACGTAGCCTTAATGTGTTATATTCGGCAATAGCCACTGTGGTGTCATATCTGCTGTAGAAACTGTAAAAAACCCTCTTTCTTAAATTTAGTGGTGCCATGTTGATGAAAAGGCTACTTGTCCCACTTTTCTTTACATTGTCAGGAAATTTCTCTTTAGTTGAATTAAGTAAATTAGTTTGCACGTATGACTGAGAATATTTGTCACTAATATACGCGCCTACGTCCTAGGCAATCCAATGGAAAGTTTCCACGACCAGAACAAAAACTCCAAATTTTAATTTGAAGTGTCTGGTCTACCACAAAGTGTTGAAACAGCTCTTTAAAGGCACAGATCTCGAGAGGAGAGAATCGGTTAGGTCTATAGTTGGCCAACGTGCGAAATTTTGTTCTAGGCTCAGACGACAGCTTATTAATGCAGTAGCTTCAGCCATTGTATTAGAGTTTCCCACTGTGCTGAAAGGCAGTGCAATAGGCAGCCATTTCCTTGGTAGCCGTTACGACTCTATTTTCAAAAAGCTGGAGAACAGAGTCGAAAAAATCTTCTCAGCAAAGAGACCATCCTCACCATCTAAACAGAGATCCCACCAAAAAAGGATGAAGTGGTGCTGTGGATGCATTAATGGGCAACCCAGAAGACATTTTATGCCACCACAGTAAATTGCAGTAAAAAAAGAAATCATAAAACGTGACAGTAGCAAGAGTCTCGAGAATGACAATGTGCCTGTGCCACTTTCATAAATGGCGGAACCATATTGACTCGTGGACTTGTTTATCTTTTTCGGGTGAGTGCTTTTCACCCTCTAACAGATCTTATCGCTCAGCGCGGGGCCCGCCTGCATGTATCGGAGATTTCTGGAATGTTATCCATGGTTCCATCCGCTGTGTGTTGTCCCAAACCTTGTGTAATCTGATTGCGTGTATGCGCGACGCGAATGGTGTAGGACTTTCCCGAAGACACGCGGGCACCAACGATTAAAGTGGAACGTTCGATGGCTCATGTAAAAAAGTCTCCGCGCTTGACCGGCAGATCAAATTTTCGACCATCGCAGACTATGTGCCGCTCTCGATTGTAGGCTGTTTTTGAATGCACGGGTTGGCCCAATAAAACTCGAGTTTCGTCACTCAGAGTTTTGCTTTCTTCGCCGTCCCTACTACGTGACAATACCCTGAGCAGAGAAGCTTTGTCAACAGTCACCCATTTACAGGGACAACACAGCTGAAAGGAGCATGGGCTCTTCTTTCCAAAGGCCACTTTTCTACCATGAATCAGATAAGCTTCTTGGCAAGGAAGTAAAGGCAAACATTAGCATTTATTGTGATCAGAAATGAATGTTGCACTTTAAAAGGGTATGCTAAGCAGTTATTCAAGGCTGCACTACACGCATGCGCATGGTGACTTAACCGTTTACAGTACGTTGTATTATATATGGTAAACATGCAACGTTTTCATATGTAATTGACTACAAAATAAAAGAACGTCATATTCTACTCGTTGTCTTGTCTAGCAACATATACATAGAAATTATAACTTTGTAAATAATTTTAAGTTACTTCATTCCAGAGCCTAATGCATCAGTTCAATGCGTAACATAAAGAAGAGTTAGTAAGCAGCTTACAAATTATTGCACTATGAGTGACTGCAAGAAATACGTGACGTTGGTTGATTGTTTGTCAGCCTGAAAATGACACAGCATGAAATATAGCTTGTTTTATGCTTCGAAGTCGAAGAACAAAAAGGAGCGAAAAGGGGCTGCGGAAGGAACAATGGCGCCATCCCTGCGTGCCTATTTCAAGGAAAACGAAAGGCACCTTTTCCATGTTCGTGAGATTGGAAAAGTTCACGCGGACACATATTGCTTCAAAAATCGTCAAGTCATTACGGTGGTGAGAAACGAAATCAATGGAGAAAATTATGCCTTTCGCCAGTGATTTCTCTTTTGGTCCATGTCCGTACAGCAACAATTTGAAGGGCACGCTTTCATCACATCTGTCATCGCATTGTCTTTAATGTTGTTGTGAACCTTCCTTTGAAACAACTCATGTCATGATCAGGTACATGGATCAAAAAGTGCGTAAAATCATCGAGACTCTCCACATAACGAGAAATCACAAATTTTTTATTACTGTTCCGTCTATCAACTTGTGTAATTGTGAAATCAGTATTCCTGAAAGGTGTGGTCAGTACCAGTACAGTGGGAGGATGGACACGCAGACAGATATTTTGTATTTATTCTTTCAAATTTGTTATAAACTGCGAGTTGATAGTTCAGAGCTTGGTCCTGTCTGTTTCCCTTCTCTGTGTCACCAACGCATTTTCGCTACCGTTATAATAAATTCTCTTTTCGAGAACACTCTCCTTTGTATACACGCGTCAGAATACAGAATAATCGGTGGTGCAGGCATAATGGTATATAAGAGTGTTCGCTTAGAGTACACAGTTGGATGGAACACGGCTGTCGGGCGGTAGATTTGATGGCAATGTCCGTGGAATGTCGGGTATACCAACCGCGTCAGACTTCAGAGTCTGTCAATAGAGGTTACTCCGTGAAACCAGTCACTAGCAGCAAGCAATGCGTGTGGCAAATTTTGTTTTGTATTTTTGCTATAGGCGAAGCTTTTAACTCTAGGGAGATCCTTTTTTCCATCCTGTGTTCACAGTTCTTTCGCTATTCTCCGCTAACCCGGTCATACAATGTTATGCTTCCAACTGCGAGTTCTGATTCTCCATCTGCGCATCGATACACCTAGACCCCTCTTGAGCGTACGCTCTCCTCGCGTTCAGGGCGAAGCTGTTAATTCTTTTGCAAATATTCGACGTGCTGTCCCTGGGTTATCCAGAACGTTCTGCCTACTTACTTTGTTATGCCTTTGATTGAATGCGTGTTTCACATCCACAGCCATTGCCATGGAAGACGCTGGCTACACTCCCACAGTTAACTTTGTACACTTAGGCAAATACTTTGGCAATAGTATAGCCGATGCGATAGTTCAAAAGGACAGCACTGTACGTGGAAGATGTAGACTCGGCTCCAGCGTGCTGTCTTTTCGCTCCCCTTCCTTTCTCCTGAGCTGTTCCTGGTGCCGTCGCTTGTGTTTCTTTTTTATGTGATTGTGATTGACGCGTACATGTATGCTGTAAACGGCCCGTGTCATAGCATTCAGTAAACCATGTGTCAGTAAACACGACGAAGTGAAAGTTTCGACCTGAAATATAACTAAATAGATCAGCAGCTATTTTTTTCTCCCTATGCGCATTCATATGTACAAATGATAGTTTGTGTCCACTGCGCCAAGCACAGACTGGTGTAGAAATCAACCTTCCCCTGCTCTTCACACGCCATGATGACGAAAAAAGTAATAGCAAAGTGACTTGGTTTCTTCCAATGGCATCGTATATATTCTTTTCAGATATTGCGTTGCCGCAATCCTTATCACTCGGTTACGACGACCTCGTCACATCGTCCCGGATTGCACGAAGTAGATACTGCAGCAGGGTTTCCAAAAAAAAAAGGACACACAGCAGCTCTACTTAGCGGCCGTAGCACTCACTCCCAGTATTCCTTGACGGGGCTCCTGATGAACCTGGGATCGGGGCAGGCGCCACCGGGCCGCTGTAGCGAGCAGTTAAATGGCTCGTACTCGGAGCGGCAGTTTTGCGTGTTCCACCAGTTGTCGCACGAGCGCCAGGGGACGTCCGACGACAAAGCCGAGTAGATGTAGTACAGGGACCAGGCCAGCACCACGATGTAGTACGAGTTCAGCCAGAAGGACATCACCGCCGCTGCGTAGCCCACTCCTGCACGCAGCAAGAACTGGTCAAAACCGGTTTTTGCTGGGTGATTAGCCAGTATAGGCTGCATCTAATATAGGTCAAGCATGCACGCTTTCGCTTTACTTCGCCACCGCGTTTAACAATGTCATAGGGATGACACGTTACTTTGTAACGAAGGCTCAGTAACGTAAACAAGTCTTAACGAGTCGGTAGCCTTATTCAGATAGCTTGGCTGGACCATCTGAATAATAAGACATACAAGTGCAATAAATGTTTAAGAGGGTGCTCTAAATAACAAACTATTGGTGAAAGCAGAATGCCTTTAGGCATTTAGTACGAGAGTTATGTGTAACCCTTCGTGGAAAGAATTCAGGAAATTAATGACTTCTAATAGCACAGGCACGTTAATTTAGCTGAAGTTATGCACGCAGCATGAATTGTCATATCTGTAAATGGCTTTGCCACAAGGCGCAGTTTTGTTTCAAGTACAGAAGGTAAATTTAGAAACTTTGGGTAAAGTGTGAGTGGTATGCGGCGCAAGGATCCGGAGAGGTTTTGAAAACATTTCCCCCAATAATCCCGACATTTACTAAATAGACAAACTGACGGCTTCACTTGGGGCGGCGCAATATACGCACTGAAAACAACTTAAAATGCCCTTTGCCATAAGTGCGGTTTTGCTTAATTGCGTAAGGAATCTTACGCCAATAAAATTGTGTTGTCTTGTCAGATAACGTTGCAGCATTCCGCCATTTCATTCCTGAGACATTCAATCTACATAGCCAAAAACCTACTGGTAAGTTGCTAAGCAGTGGAATGCAGGAAGTCAAAGCTGAAGATTGCATAACGAAGGAGTCAATTCATTTTCTGCCGTATGCAAAAGTCCACACTGTCAATGCAAGATGTCGATTTCTGCCTGCTCCTCCATTCATCGCGTAACAAGAGAAGCCTGCGCTCGTGCCATTCAATTTTACTTATTTTCGCTCGTAACACTGAAAGTCCAGTGTTTCTGGTAAATGAGGGGTTTATCTATTTTACGTCTGTTTATTAGCATGCGCGCAGTGCACGAACATAGGCTGCTCAATGTCTTAGGCGACATGTGGCACCATTTGCCATGGTTTTCTTTTCTGCATTGAAATCGTTGAATTAACGAAATTGGAAAACGCTGGTATAAAAACCACTTGCACACTAGAAGACAAGATTTTAACTCCATTTTTCGTAACTTTCATCTCGTCGCATTTGTGGTTCTGCCAAGCAAGCAGCGTAAATTCCGCGTGCTCGTAAGATACACGCAAAACGCTCTGTAATAGTAGCATACCTAATTTACAGAAAAAGAAGCAATCAACCCGCCTACATTGAGCCACGCATCACCTGTTATCCAGCCCTTACAATCACCGAACATAAACAATGTGCCTCATTCAGTTAACCGAGGACACAAGGCGAATCTCGTATAACGCACGAAAATTCCGAAAAGAAAGAGTGCAATAATTGTTGGGACGTTCGTAATTTAGAAAGAAACGTTAAAAGTAGGCGACACATTGATGATTTCCATGTCTACTGTATATCAGTATTGTATAATGCAGAGTTTTCTTTGGTGATTGGGACAGGTGGATAATCACGGCCACGTGATACTTCCAAACACTTTGTTTGAAAATGCTTGGCAAAAGCTAATTTGCAAACAAAGTTATTTAAATTCAGAGGCATATTCACTACAGTGGTGCGCACTTTTTCTGTCAAGTTTGATTTTGGTGGCAGGTGTAGTTATACCATCGCTGCGTAGTATATTTTGCGTCGCTCGTAACATTTAGTCTGATAGGCTGTAGAGTGCGGTAATGCGAAATTTATTGCGTAGGTCCTAATTTACCAAAACACCTTGAATTTATCCTACACATAACCCATAACGGGCTGCTTGTTATCACAAATTATACATTTTGCCTATCATAAATTTCCCTCGTTCCATTGGCACAAAGTTCCATTGGCGCAAATAACGTAAAATGGCCGTATACGCTGTCGGGATCTACAGAAAGGTTTATTTTTCAAAGGCTGCAACTGATCCTCACCCATTTAAGTTCGCACACTAATTCGCAATAGCGTGCCCGCACCCCTTCTCCCAACCCGCATATTAGCTAACCCTGATTTTGGTGTTAGCCCTAACATTGTCAGGGCAGCGAGCTAAAATCTTATATGACGTTCCGGAACACTTGCAAACAGCATAATCAAGCTACACACTTCAAAATTTGTTCATACACAACAGATAATGCGACGTTTGTTTTCGCAAAATATAAATTTTGAAAAACTAGGCATTGAGACTCAGAATCAATTTTATCCCTTCATTAGTGGTACGTAAATTATGTGTCCCATGTAATTTCCGCAAAATTTACAAAAGATATGCCCTTGGCCCCATAGCTGGCCAGAGCGAAACGATGCTTTGCCGTCGCTTGGAGCAAGTCCGCTTATTTCTTGCATTTCGACAAATACATATGGCGATATTATTATATAATAACCTTAAGTATTAAATTCAGTACCGAAATGTCCATGAGAAAATTGTAGACCACTCTGGAAAATTTCCGATCCAGCTTTCTGGTGCCCCCAGTATGTGCTACTTAAAACTTTTTCACAAGCTTGAAAGAAATCCCGCGAAATAGAGAAAGCGCCACGCGACTTCTCGAGTGGCACGTTTTCTCAGGGCCTCTGTTAAAAGCTGGTTAAATTTGAGATGCTGCTTAGTGCTGTGGTAAAAGTGCTGCCAAAGGTGTTCCCTAGTCTTCACTATAGATCCCTGCTTCCGAAGACAGGGCCTTATTAGGCGACTTCATAAGGATTGGACATATCTGGGATCTCGGTTTCTTGTAACCACGCCTAGAAAAACATATTCTGCAGGAGCCATCTAATACTGACTGTAGACGGTAAAACGGCATTACGGTTTAAACGGTTACACGGCATTGAACTAATATAGCGGCACATCGTATTGCCCCCGTCCAAACGAGTTATGCATGAGAGTGGGACTCCTTTCTCGCGCTTCTTCGAGAACTCTCGGCGCCATCTAGCGGAGCCGCCGCAAAGCCTGCGCACGATACTCGAAATGCGTGGCGAACCGGTGTGTGCGAAACACGCCACGCGACATCCGGGCCCCTCTTTCGCGGTTTTTTCTAAAAGCGCTCTGGCACCCGGAGGCCGAGAAATCCATGCGTGCTCTTCGAGATGAGAAGCGTGGAGTCGCAAGTGCGTTGGAACGCTGACAATTCATCTATCGCTGTCCGTACACTCATTTGCCTATATACGGTGACCTAAGTTTGAAAGAGGTTCATTAAAGACGAGCACATACCCAGTGTTCAAGTCGGACTCAAATAGCCTCGGACGAAAAAGACTCAGTCGCGCATCTTTAGTGGCACATGTCGGCGTGATAGTGGTTTGTCGAAGAGTATGTACACATCGCCACAGTGACTCAAGTTGATCCTGTGGTCGGTTTCGAAAACTAGCACGACAGCCTGACAAGCTGTCAATTCGACCACTGACTACGCAGTGAGCCAGGCAGAAGGAAAAACGGTTAAGTACAAACATACATACATCGATGCACAGATAGCGCCCGAAAAGTACGTTAGGTGCCCGAAGCATGCCAATGCATTAAGACACAGACGATTATCTAAGCTGCTGACATAGAGCTTCCGCACAACATATGAATCTCATACCTTGTGGGAATGAAGTCAGGTGAGTCATTGCTTGGTTCTGACTTTTCACCAAAACTGTCATACATCGTTTTACTACGGCCATTCCTATCATGAGAAGACAACAAACAAAAAGGCGCATCTTCCTGCGCACTGTAACGCCTGTCGCTGTACGTCATGCTTTGAACAAGTATTGATTCTTGGCAAAAGTAGGGACCAAACTGCAAGGGAGTTTCGGGAAGCCTTTTTGCTAAAAAGAAAGGGTCTGATTGTGTCAGCGATGCATCAATCGTATTATATTCCGCAGAAATGTGCTTCCTCCAAAGTATGTTATCATGACCATGTTACTGTGTCACACCTTGGCTCCCTGCGCATGAGCGGAAGTTGTATTTTCTTCTATGCGTTTGTTCATGCTGTTATTAAACAGTTGGTAGTTTGGCGCTTCACTGTCTTCCTTTCTTCTGTCCCTTTGCAAGAAATGTATTTTGCGCCACAAAGTCTACCTCGGAAATCTAAGCACCAACTTGCACAAGAAGTCCTTCTAGCGGTCAAATATGAACATTTAAATATGAGCTTGCGTTTATTACTCATATGGCAATTTCGCTGAGCTGGCTAATAATTCAACATTTTTTGCAGCCTCTTAATTGCTAAATATGCTTTCCAAGTCAGTTTACCGACACACCCAACAAATGGCAATACTTTTAATTGCCTTTTGCAGAATTTGTGAGGTTGATGCAGCTTTGCTTATGCTTGCAAAAGAACAGAGGAAACTGAAAACTTGTTTGAGAAATTTCAAATGCATGGAAGACCGCTTTTACAGAATTGCCCGTGCTACGTATATGACGCTGTCAATGCCTAAGTGGAGCGTATATATGCAACCAGCAGGAAGGTCGTGCTATAGGCATCCCAGGGTGTCTTTAAAGCTTTTCACATATAATGCAATGGCACGCCTGGAATTAGCACAGCCACATACGATGGCCTCCTTGAATATAAGAGATATCTGTACATATAATTCCTGAAACACGCTTTCAATGATTTTTTCTTTAACAAGCAGTTGGGTAAATCAGCTCCCATCTAGTTGGAACTGCACCATCGTCTGGTGCTCGCGCATTAATATATCAGATTGTCGATACAGACAAGATTTGATGAGCCCTCATTATTGAATTTTCTGGAGAGGGCTTGGGTGGCATGATCGGCAGAAAATTAGCAGAAATATGGGAACATCGTGCGCGTACTTTGTTAGTGCCTCATCTCCTTTCTTTCTATATCCTTTTCCCTATTACAACTAAGTGCTACGTGACCCTACCAGTTAACATCAAGGTGATAGCCTGCAATATTTGCGCCCTGCTCTAGCAACTTCTTTGCAGAGCTTTCGCGTAAAAACATTCCAAGAACATTAAATCTTGCATGTGAGAGATAATAACGACATTGTTAATGTATGAAGTAAAAAGCAAACACAGAATAGACGAGAACGGGACCACTCTGGAAATGGAGCGCCCTTGATGCAAAAGGACAATGGGGAGTGGAGAGCGATTTGGCCGAGCAGTGGTATAGATGAAGTCTGCCTCTGAAAAGAATGGCCTTGGAGGAGCTCCGAAAGAGGCGAGCAAATTGATAGCCACCTCCCCAGGGAGTGGTCTAGCAGGGGCCGTCACCAAGCCGCGGTGGCATTCGAGACCTAGAAGAGTAAGAAAAACGCACCGGAGGTTTGGACGACCCAAGGTTTACCAGGAGCGCAACAATATCCTGTAAAAGTGCATCTGATGGCGCGATGCCAGCGACAGAGAACATCAAAAAATCACAAAAAGGAAGTTGTCTGAAAAATGAGAGAAAGAAGTCTCGGCAAAAAAGGATCGAAAGTTCCCTTTTATCTCCTTCTTCGGCAATTTGAACAGCAGATTTATAAGGTGGCACTGGAAGACTTTCTCCCTGCTAGTTCTGTGCAATGCACAAAATGGTCATAGTGTGCGACTTCTGGATTAAGTAAAGACACCCACAGATACTCAGGCCGATTGTCATGGTGCTGAACGAAGTGGTGATTTTCTCTTGGTCTGTTGATATAGCACAAGATATGCATAAAAGAAAGAAATCTGCAACACGGCTGTGTAAAATATTCGCTAAAAGTTCCCAGTAAGACAAGTTTCCAACAATACCGAAGGCGTTATTTTGTTTAAAGCATCTTATTCTGTCGACACACTCGATAGTCAGACAGGACGAACCAAGTCTCGTTAACAACTTTGGCGTTTAATGTGCGCCGATGTCCAAGTACTTAGGAATTTAAAAAGATAATTACGTGAATTGCTGCACTAAAGCTAGATATATAGCTAGGTTACCACTGGAAAGACTGGTTACATCGCTTGCGGACTGCATGAGCAAAGCAATTTTTTCTCCTCAGACAAGGTGTCAGGCAAACCGACAAAATACACCCAGTTATATTAATTGCATCCACAGAAGATGTATTCAAATACTGCATTGGGAGGCATAAGGCATGAGGTTTGACGGGAATCATCCCAAACATCAGGTTTCTGCATCAGCCTGCTTAGCAACGCTGAGGATGGTTTAAAAGAGTGATTTCACTGATATTCAAATTTCCTAGCTTTTAATATTATACAGATGTTCAGTGAGCAACGCCATGACGGCTCTGAAACAATCACTCGGCCATATGAGTGCGGTGATGTCGTTGAAAAGGCCGTTCTATCCGGTAGCTGCACGGTGAAAAAAAGAAGCGCAAAATGCGTCAGTGTGGAACCGTGATCTGGCAACTTGACCAAGCCGTAAAAAGACTCCTAAACAGAGTGAGGTTGGAAATACGGCGGCGAAGGGCCACGGTTCATAAGGATGATTCAGCCTTGAGGGCCGTTATACTAACTTGATATGAAAAATAAGAACGAATTAGCCTAACCTAACGGTTGTGAAGGGATACGACAGCGTTTGTCAGCAGGCAATGGGATTCTGTATGGCGGAAGTGTATTCTGCCTTAGGTCTGATTAGTGTCTTGTAAGCCAACAGCTTTACGTGTTAGTGCACATGCCGCAAATTGTGTTGTAGAAATCATAGCATTTTATTCACGGATAATATTATGTTAAAAGCCTGCGCGCGCCATGTTAAGTCGTGTGACAGTGCGACGGCTAAGTATTTGAATGAATCGCAGTTTTCTACGCGGACGTTAGATACTGTATAAGAAATGTGGAAAAGAGGAGGCCGGGTTTTGTAAGTGACAGGCACATAAAAACAATATAATAGGCAATGATACCAAGAAAAGAGTGAAATACTTATTTCTGAGTTATATCTAGTAATTACAACCAAATGAAACTGAACCCCCCCCCCCAAAAAAAAAAAAAAAAACTGGCCGTAGGCGGAATACCTATCCACGTCTTCGCATTGAGCGTTTGATGCACTTACCAATTCAGTTACAGTGGCATCGTTGTTCCATACACTTTCTTGAGCATTATACATGTAATATATTGGGCCTTGGATTTTTAGCCAGCGCGACAACTCGGCCTCGGCAGTGGCTATAGAACATGCTTCCTGCCACAAGGCGTAACGAGAAACTTCAAGTTATGAAAAGCCAGCCCATACACCCTCGTATGCTGCTTGAAGGCATCAAAGCTGTTGGAGTATACGAGTAGATCCTCGCTATGTAATGGACGAGAAGAAGGGAAACAGGGGGGCCGATCTTAGCAAGTCACAATCATATGAAGCCAACAAACAAGAACAACAAGCAAAGCCGAGAGTAAAATACTTCTTTTTAATTGATATTAGAAGATGATAAAAGAAGATGACAGTGGGCGAAAACTGTCGCAGTTTCTCCCGGAAGGCGAAGTCTCGATTGCGATAGGAAAGTAGTAGACAGCTATACCAAGTAAACTTGGTATTAGTAAGATCTTGATGAGGGCTAGTTGGTTGATACTTAGAACTGAGGTGACACAGCGCGAAAGAGACGAAGACACAAGGAAACAAATACCACAGACAAGCGCTGACTGCCAACTGGAATTTTATTTGAAATTCACCGGACATCTATACCTTTTTCAGCATAGGCATGCGCACATCAGTCGTAAAAACATCTGCAAATCAACAACAATTTGATCTTTCTTCCAAAAATGTGATTTCTTTTTCCGACAACGCAAGAGAGGGAGTGCTTACACATTTATCTCCTTCCTTTCTTATATGAAAGGCCTCGACTATTTCCCTTTCCTTCTTACCCTTTCCTTTCCCTATGAAATTTGTCTTTCCAAATGTGGGGGTGCATTGACACTTGCTACAGTGTCCAGCTAAATGAGTGCAGGCGCAACGTCATCTATCAAATACCGCTGAACTGTGGAAAATCTTATGCAGGTCAAACGGGACAGTGCTTCAATGAAAGAGCTCGTCAGCACAGCACTAACCTAAAGAATGGCTATGGGAGTCATTTAGCTGGACACTGTAACAAGTGTCAATGCACCCCCATATTTGAAAAGACGAAATTCATAGGGAAAGGAAAGGGTGAGAAGGAAAGGGAAATAGCAGAGGCCTTTCATATAACAAAGGAAGGAGATAAATGTATAAGCACTCCCTCTCTTGCCCTGTCGAAAAAAGAAATCAAATTTTTGGAAAAAAGATTAAAATGTTGTTGATTTGCAGGTGTTTTTACGACTGATGTGCGCATGCCTATGCTGAAAAAGGTATAAATGTCCGGTGAATGTCAAATAAACTTCCAGTGGGCAGTCAGCGCTTGTCTGTGGTATTTGTTTTCTTGTGTCTTCGTCTTTATCGCGCTGTTTCACCTAAGTTCTAAACTTGGTAGTTTTATAGCACGCATGAGCTTGTAAGCACTCGCTTACTAAGTAAATTAACAAGCATGGTATAAAGCGCGCACAAGCAAACTTGGGCACATCTAACTCAATGACCTCAGGAGCTCGCCGTCAAAACGCTCGAGTGACGAAGCGCGGCAGCCGCAGCGAGCGAATTGACCTTAGTGCTGCCTATCGCTTCAAAGCAATCTAAGCGGCCAATACACAGCGCACACTAAGCTATCAGCACTCCGCGGACTCTGTCCTCATCGCAGATCGCTTTCAAGATAGGTCCCACGCGGTCGCGTGCCACTGCGTCATAAGCAGCAAACACGGTAGCAGAACACGTGTTCATATCAATTGACACATTGTGATTGCTAGTGGAGGAAGGTGATGTGGTGGCTGGCGAGTATCTTGTTTTCGTTCTTTCATACTGTCTGGTATAGATGAGTCCTTCGCATTAAGTGCCTACCTGCCTCTAATAAAACTGTTAGTTATAAGCCAGCACTCTATTCTGTGCCATCTTGCTTTCTGTACGCTTTCTATGTGCGGTACGACTGCTAGGAAGCGGTGCAGCATGTTTGAGCAGTGCCGTCGCAACGAAGACGCCTTTTCTGTGCAATTACATGCATATATACGTTCGTAGCTCTGAAACTTGCGGCCCACTAATTTTTAGAGAGCGGCTTGTAGGCGCCCATTCTTGCGGTAAGCGTCGGCGTAACCAAGCGAACTAGCACAGCGAAGGATGAAGGAGCGGATCCAGGGCGAATGCAGAGCGCAGCGGGGGATGAAAGACGCGAGGAGGAAAGCGGAGGAGAATGGTGCCATGGAACATCAGGCGGAAATCGGGGCAGGAGGGTGGAGCGAAAACGCGGGAAGCGTAGCTTGGCGACGATGGCCGGGGCGGCGCGCGTGGTGTGGCAGGTCTGCCTGCAGCGGCTGCTGCGAATCGCGCCCGCGCATCACCTCTCGCGAACTCCAAATTAGTCAGGTCGTCCCGCCGCACTTCGCTCCATTTGTAACGTGCCGCATGAGACGCTGTCCGCGCCAGTCAGCATATGGAGAAATGAAACCACGTATAGAGCTAGGCCCAAATTTCGCATTAGGGAGTATCGTAATCGTCGGTGTATTCTGAGTCGGTTTAACATCACTGTACCTCTGTGCAGACAACGTTATCCTCAGAAATGGGTGAAGGTGAAGCTGCTACATAGGTCTAGGGACTGGAGTGCACGAACGTCCTGCACTTTTACTTTTGCGTTGTAATTGTCTCGTACTTTCCGCATTTCTTTCACGACTTGACTGGTCGTGGCTTTGTCAGCATGCACGTTTCTTTTAAATACACGTTCTCTCGTAATTATCCTCCAGGAGAACACCAGCCACTCGTTCGTAATGCCTTTCGTAGAACTGCGGTCCTTGAAACGTTAAATGTAAAAAAAAAAATATTAAAAGATAGGGCAGTTAGAAACTGTCCATGGACACAGGTGCCAGATTGTCGTCCATTTGATCATTGAATATTTAGGCACTCTTCTTGCCCTTCTTTCGTGCTGAGCCGCGCTGCTCAGAACAGCTAAGCGGTGCGAAGCTGAAAGTGGACTCCGGGGGAAAGAGGAGAAGCGACGTTTTCATCTCGGCGATTCGAGAGGCCTCATACAGAAAAAAAGGAGCCTCCTCCCCCAGCACGGGATCACTCTTCCGGCAACAATATCGGACGAGCGACACAGCACCATCAGCCAATGAAAGGCCGGCGGACCTCACCTTCTTCTTCCTCGTTCACTTGCGAGCTCTCCGCGAACACTACAATCTTGAACGTGCGTTCCGCGCGTTGAAAGAGCGCTCGCTCTGCGAGTCAGCAGATCAAGTCTAAACGCAGGAAGAGAAATTCGGCAGCTACTTAGTGGCGCGGAGAGCTCTGCAAACTCAATAAATGACAGTTTTCAAAAGGGATTCATCGTAAAGCGCTGCACACACAATAACACAGCACATAACTATACACACATAAAGAAGTAAAATTATGCAAATCTAAGTCGTATGTTGGAACGAATGTGAAGAGAAGCTTTATTGAAGCGATTTATTAAATTTCATTTATATAAGTACGATGTGCACAAATGTGTTTATTATGCGCCGAAACAGAGTCTGATCACGCGCAACTGTTCTTTTTTTTTCAAGACACCACACCCTTCACAATATTTGCCGAAAAGCACATACAGAAATACGTGGATGGACACTATGAGACATGCATGAAGTAATGCCACGACATCCAAGGCAATATATATTGCTTATGGAAGGAAGACGGGCGATTAAAGGTGAATGGTGGCACAGAGATGTACGATGGATATCTAAATAAAATTTAGAATCCCATGCCTAATTTGTACATGTGGCGAAAACGCAATGTGGAAGATTCGCAGTGAATGAACATATACTCTGTATTACATGCGCAGCAGTCCAAGATGTGGGCAGTCCGATGCAAAATTAAAGGAAATTGAAAACGTCGTTAAACATTACAAATATTCCATTAAAACGTACGTTTGTTTGCAAGATACCTATGAGCCAGTGTCACCGCTGGGCACCAGGAAAACTTGATTAAACTGAAGTGAGAAATATCCAAAAGCAGTGGCGCTTTCGTGCCCCAGATTTGACGCAATCAATAAGAACAACGATAACGAGTCTCAAATCAATGCTGCGATGGTCTACCATCGTCCACAAATCCTACCACATCAATAATAATTAGCACAACTCCCTCCTTTTTTTTTCAAGTGTTCGGCGGGCGCGTCGAAGCTCCTTGCAACCACTGCTCGAACTTTGTTCTAGCAGTGCTATTATCTGCTCTAGATTCAACTTGTTTCGACGCTCCGCATTTCTTATGGTATCTTCGACTGGCCCCGAAGTAGAGTCGGGTAGATCGGTCGTTTCCCGAGCTCAAAGGTAGTGGACAAGCGCGCAAGTCGAACGTGCGACTCGCTCTTGGAGGAGGAAATTGCTGATGCGAAACCACGTGACTACTGCCAACGTCCGATGTTTCGCCTATCCAAAGGTCCCGGCGCTGCCAGAAAAACTGGCGGACGTGCCGGCGGGACGAACGTTCGTCGAGACGCCAGCATGCAGTGGCCTAGGTTACCAAGGTTACGGTGGGCCGTCGCCAACAGCAGCAACGCGGCGGTGCGATGACGTTTCAATCTCGATGACTGCTCCGACGACAGGGCTCGGAGCGCCTCAGAGCGCTCCAAGATAGAGGAGAGCAATCGAGAAGAACCAGCCGAACGCAGGGCGCGCACCCTCTTTCAACCAGTCGAAGACAACGCCGCTCGCGAGAGCGCTCCAGAGTGCTCAGAAACGACCAGCCGAAGATAGCATTAGAAACACTTGTGAAAACACTGCGCTCACACTCGGCATATGAAATAGGGGAGACCAATATTTCATGGCACCTTCCGCAAGTTGGGGAAAAGGGCGTGCGCCGGTGACATCTGTGTCAGCACAGGCCACATGCCAGAAGTCTGTAAGCAGCTTGTCTGGTTCAACGGGCTAGAAAACATTTGTAAATGCAGTATTTATCACTCTAACACAATATGAGAGTTTTCAAGGAAATGACGTGGTAATAGAATGATATCGGATCTTTTTCTGAGCATCTCATGTTTGAAATCTGTAAAGTGTCGACGAACCAGCTTCAGTTGCAGCTACACTGTTTGAAGAGCTGCAATCAGCGCTCTCGTATGCTGCTTTGATTTTCACTAGGAAGGCTGATTATCTTCAATAAAGCTTCGACTGGGGCTAGTTCACATGGCATCGCTCTGCTTGCTGCGCTATACTCTCACACGAAGGATGAAAAAGAGAGAGACCGCCATATACGCTCATTTTCAGCTGTTTAGTATTCGCTAGTGCACGTCAAGTATATGTTAGATCAAGCCATATTGTGATTCTTATACCAGATGTTCGTTGATTGGCTTCTTTGTTGTCTTTCATTTCGTGTTCTTTATTATTTACAGTCATCCTTCGCGTATATATTGGACATGCGCTAGCAAATAATAAACAGTTGAAGGTATGCGCACATGTGTGTCGGTTGCTTTTTTGTCCTTACAGTACAGCGGAACAAGCAGAACTGATTGCCTTCTTAGCGAAGACGTCTCCTAGCCTTGCTACTTCTGAGCTGAAGAAGTTTGATGTCATATGACCAACGCAAGCGTCAACAAGCACGACGATGTGCTGTGCCTTAAAACAAATGGATTCAAAATTTGTCGCAAGGTTCTTAAGCATAAATTTTCAAGCGCTCGAAAGAGTGAGTGAAGATCAGTGGTATTGCTGTGGAATACTTTGTGCACGTGCTTTTACGGGCTTATTGGGCTGTTTTGTAATGAAGCGATTGCTAACGCTGAGCAATACAGAGCTGATGACAAGGTGGCGCTTCTAATTTGTGTTTCATTGTTCGGTGTTTCCACAGAAAACCAACCAGCCACTGATACCCTGTAGCAGGGCTCCCGCATTGCGTGCAAGCCATGTGCCGACAGTGCGATAGTAAAACAAGAAGAAACGGCCAAAATGCAGTCTTTTCGATTGAACAGAGGCGACAAAACGTGAAACCACGAAGAACACTATATCTTAAAAAATCTAGGTAGGCAACCTTGCAAGTTTTCATGTGCCCTTCAACAATTGGCATAAAAAAAAACGCGCCGGTATATGAATATAAGGCAGACTGGGAAAGCCAACCTCAAATTCCAAGCGCCAAACACTCCCAACAGGGAGGCAATTTGGCGCAATGTAGCCACCAACGGTAACACTGCTACGAGCGGGCACGAAATTTGCACGTTTTATTTTTTTGCTGATCTCTATCGTTTCATTGAAAGAGCTGACCTACGCTCACAGAACCTTTAGTTTTAAAATTTGGTGGTATATAAATTGGAGCACGCGATGACACATACGCAGTTGTCCAAGTATGAAAGTAGACAATCACACACAAAAAAATAAGGAAGTCAAAAAGTACGTTAGGTATATTGGTCGAGTCGATTGCTAGGCTTGCATGCTTTTATGTAAAGATATTAAATCCAAATTTATTGACAAGTGTACTTATCTTTATCGGGCTACCACGTTTCGCCGTTTAACAAATGTTATGTTTATGTTATGTTATGTTTAACAAATGCATGTAACCGAAGTTTCTGTAAAGTTATCGATGCTTCTATCCGCTGTCTGTTTTCGCCGAACCTTGTGATATCTGATTACATCGCCTGACGCGAATGGTGTAGAACTTTGTGGAAGGCAGCGGGTCCCAACGGTTAGTCTGAAACATTCGACGACTGCTGTATAAAAGCCGACGCGCTTGACCCGCCGATCAGATTTTCGACGATCGCCGACCGTGTTCGCGGCTATCGTTGTGCTATAAGTGTAGCCTTGTTTTGTTGGCACACGTTCGCCTAATAAAAGTTAGTCTTGTCGTTCACAGTATTGCCACTGTGTTCTTCAACGTCGACACCACGTGACATCTGGTGGAGGTGCTATTGCGTTCAGCACCGAACGCCCCCGCAAAGCCGCGATCCAAGCCCGAAGCCCGAGGAAAAACCAACATCGCCCAAGACCAGCTTGCTAGCCGCAGACTGCAAGGACTGCCCCCAGAGCACGGACTTCTACCTGAGTCGACAAAGAAGATCATGGTCAAAACAACCCCAATGGCTGGCCCAGCGTCCCCCGTTATCCTACAACAACTTCGGGACCCACCGATCTTCCATGGAGCAGCGCCTGAAGACCCAGAATCCTGGCTGGAGACCTACGAGCGAATCGCGACTTTTAACAACTGGGACTCCCACGACAAGCTGCGGCATGTATATTTGCCTTAGAAGATGCCGCCAGAACGTGGTTTGAGAACCGGGAGTCGACGTTGACAACATGGGACCTCTTCCATATCGGCTTCCTGCGCACCTTTACGAGCGTCGTGCGCAAGGAAAGGGCCGAAGCCATGCTGGACGCCCGAGTGCAGCTACCTAACTAGAACGTTGCCATCTTCACGGAAGAAATGAACCGTCTGTTCCGCCACGCCGACCCAAATATGCCCGAGGAGAAGAAAGTCCGCCTTCTCATGCGTGGTGTGAAGGAAGAACTTCTCGGCGCAATGATACGAAGCCCACCGAAGACCGTAGAAGAGTTCCTTCGCGAAGCCACCAGCATCGAGAAGACACCCGAAATGCGGAACCGGCAATTCAACCGCCGTACAAGCTCGACCCACTACACAGGAATTCAGTCACTGGCCACTGAGGATCTGCGCGAGACCAGCAGGGCCATTTTGCGCGAGGAACTGCGCAAGGGCTTGCCTTCGTCGCAGCCTCAAGTAGCTTTGATCGCTGACATCGTGAAATATGAGGTTCCGCCATCGCTGGGAGTTCCTGAGGTGCAACCTCAATTACCGCATCACCAGCCTGAAGCGATGACCTAGCCGCCGTCGCACGCTGTCAAGGTCCCTCTCCGCGACCGCGCCTCGGCCCTGTAACGCCGCAATTCCGTTGTCCGCCACCGCTGCGGCCAGCACGGCCACCCGTCGCCCAGCGCACCTACGCGAGGAAGACGGACATTTGGAGCGCCCCCGACCACCGCCCGCTCTGCTACCACTGTGGCGAAGCCGGCCATGTGTACCGCCGATGCCCATACCGCGACCTCGGATTGCACGGCTTCGCCGTCAACGCACAGCGCCCGAGGGAAGGCTAACGCCGTCGTGACATCGCCGACTACCTCGCCGCTACTCAGTGGAGCCCTGGACGACCATCCCGTTCGCCGTCATGAGGCCGCTTCCTGTCGCCGCAGCGCCGACCATACACCGCCCATCCCAGGGCCGCTCTGCGAGCCCATCTCTGGAAAACTAAAAGCACCAACCGATGGAGGTGCGGTTGCTGTTGATCGAACTGTCGAACATCCTCCGCCGCCGACGAAGACGCCGAAGAAGCTACCTCTACGACATAACGACACGCCGCCGTCCCGGCGAAGTCTGGAAGCAAAGAATACGACGACGAAAGACAACCTGACGACGTCACATACCAGCCACAGGTCAACGCGGCGCAGCCATGATCCGACGCCAAGACCGAACTGTAATGCAAGACAAAGAACCACCGACCTCGACGTGCTTCTCGATGGCCACGCAGTCACCGCCTTAGTCGATACAGGGGCCGATTACTTCGTCATGAGTGGACACACCGCCGCCCAGTTAAAGGAGGTTAACACTGCATGGGAGGGCCCTCAAATTGGGACCGCTGGAGGACACCTCATTACGCCGACTGGGATCTGCACGGTAAGAATTACCGTTAATGACCGGACTTACCCTGCCACCTTCGTTATCCTTCAACAGTGTTCACGAGACGTCATTCACGGCATGGACTTCCTGAACCAACACGGCGCAATCATAGACCTGATGTCAAAATCGATAACGCTGTCAGAAGATCAAGGGATATCGCCGGAGAGCTCCCGTAGTCACCACGCCTTGAGTGTGCTCGAAGATCAAGTGAGCTTCCCGCCACGCTCCAGCACTATTATTTCCGTCAGCACCGAAACACCCGGTGACGTAGAAGGGGTCATGAAGGGTGACCAACATCTATTGCTAGACTGTGATATGTGCGTCGCAAGAGGGATCGCTCGACCCCACGGAGCGAAAGTGGAAGTTATGCTGACAAGCTGCAGCCAGGAGTTCAAGCACATCAACAAAGGCACGACAATCGTATACATCGAAGAAATTCTGGAAACCAGCAATGCGTTTGTCCTCTCGGATTCTGTCGCATCTACCCCGACGACCGTAGTTCCCGAGCCAGACTTCGACATAAATCCAAGTCTGCCCGTGATTAAGCAGCAACAGCTCAGAAGTCTGCTTCGACGATACATAGACTGCTTTTCGACGTCATCGAGGATTCGACAAACGCCAGTCGCAAAGCATGGCATAATAATCGAAGAATGCGCTCGACCACTCCGCCAGAGCTTTTACTGAATTTCGACGCGAGAACGTGACGCTATTAGGGAACAAGTCGACGAAGTGCTCCGCGACGACATTATCCAGCCGTCGAAAAGCCCGTGGGCATCTCTAGTTGTTTTAGTGAAGACAAAGGACGGAACCGTACGTTTCTGCGTCGATTATCATCGACTGAACAAGATCACGAAGAAAGACGTATACCCCCTTCCACGGTTAGATGACGTATTGGATCGGCTCTGCAACGCAAAATACTTCTCGTCGATGGATCTCAAATCTGGCTACTGTCAAATAGAAGCCTACGAGAGAGATCGCGAAAAAAACCATCTTCATCACGCCAGGCTGCCTCTACGAGTTCAAGGTCATGCCATTTGGACTGTGCTCGGCGCCTGCAACGTTCCAGCGCGTCATGGACAGGGTGTCAGCAGGATTGAAGCGGCAGACCTGTCTTGTTTACTTGGATGACGCCGTCGACTTCGCCGGAAAGTTCGACGATCACCTTAGGCGGCTTGCAACAGTACTAGAGGCCATCGAGTCATCAGGGCTCACTCTGAAGCCAGGGAAGTGCCGCTTCGCTTACGATGACCTTTTGTTCCTAGGCCACGTCATCAACAAGTCCGCCCCGATCCGCATAAGACTGCTGCCATCGCCAAGTTCCCACAGCCCATCGACAAGAAGGCAGTGCGTCGGTTCCTTGGCATGTGTGCCTACTATAGGCGGTTTGTCAAGGACTTTTCACGCATCCTGAAGAAGCTAACAGATCCAACGAAATGTGATGTCGAGTTCAAGAGGGAAACACCGCAGGCCGACGCATTTCAAGAACTCAAACGACGCATGCAGTCGCCACCGGTACTTGCACACTTCGACGAGGACGCCGATACTGCAATCCACACTGACGCCAGTAGCCTAGGCCTCGGTGCCGACCTAGTTCAGAGGAAAGATGGACTTGTACGGGTGATATCTTAAGCTAGCCGGCCGCTGTCAAAAGCGCAAGGCAATTAATCTACGACTGAAAAGGAAAGCCTCGCCATCATTTGGGCTACAGCAAAATTCTGCCCTTACCTCTCTGGCAGGCCATTCAAAGTCGTCAGTGACCATCACGCGTTGTGTTGGCTAGCGAACTTAAAGGACCGTTCAGGACGGCTGGCGCGGTGGAGACTCAGACTGCAAGAATATGATGTCACCGTAATACTCAAGTCCGCAAGAAAACACTGTGACGCCGACTGCCTAACACGGGCCCCAATCGATCCCCCGTCGCAAGACGACGAGGACGACTACGCCTTCCTTGGAATAATAAGCGCGGAAGACTTCACTAAACAACAACGAGCAGGCCCGGAGCTAAAATGCCTCGTCGAGTATTTGGAAGGGAACACCGACGTTGTCCCTAGGGCATTTAAGCACGGGTTGTCTTCGTTCACGCTACAAAACAACCTGCTTGCGAAGAAGAACTTCTCACCAGTCCGCGCCAGCTACCTTCTTGTACCGTCAGCACTGGGTCCAGAAGTACTGCACGCCTTACACGACGATCCAACCACTGGGCACCTCGGATTCTCCCGGACGCTGTCAAGGATACAGGAGAGGTATTACTGGCCGCGTCTGACCGCCGACGCCGCCCGTTACGTCAAGAAATGCTGAGACTGTCAGCGACGCAAGACACCACCGACGAGGCCAGCAGGATTACTGCAGCCCATCGAACTTCCTCGTCGACCATTCCAACAGATTGGGATGGATTTGTTGGGGCCATTTCCGACGTCAACATCCGGGAATAAGTGGATTGTCATGGCGACGGACTATCTCCCCCGCTTCGCTGAAAGTAAAGCTCTGCCGAAAGGCCGCGCAGTCGAAGTGGCGAAATTTTCCGTCGAGAACATCCTGCTGCGACATGGTGCTCCAGAAGTCCTCATCACCGACAGAGGAACCGCTTTTACAGCAGAGCTCATTCAAGCCATTCTGCAATACAGCCAGACAAGTCACAGGAGGACAAGTGCCTACCATCTGCAGACGAATGGCCTCACGGAGACCCTCGCCGACATGCTAGCAATGTACGTCGACGTCGAGCACAAGACGTGGGATGTGGTCCTGCCGTGCGTAACATTTGCTTACAACACGGCGGCGCAAGAAACAACACAGATCACGCCACGCCATGCTGCCGCACGTCACTGACGAGGAGAATCCTGACGTCGCTATCTATCCCCAGCGCGCAGAAGAAGCCCGACAGCTCGCCCGCCTGCGGATCAAGAACCATCAGAGGACCGACAGCCGACGCTACAACCTCCGACGATGCTTCGTCGAGTACCAGCCCGGCGACCGTGTTTTGGTATGGACCCCGATACGCCGACGAGGCCTCAGTGAGAAGCTACTGCGACGCTATTTCGGACCCTACAAGGTCATCCGACGTATTGGCGCACTGGACTATGAGGTCGTGCCAGAGGGCATTTCGCATTCACAGCGGCGCCGCGCACGATCTCAAGTGGTCCACGTGGTGCGCCTTAAACCCTTCTACGGACGCTGACAAACTACCTTATTTTGTTGTTTTCTTTGCTACGAGTGCTTTTTTTATTACTTTCGTTTGTAGCATCGGTTCGATGCTTTTGTCAGCCTGGTTACCCCCACTGCAGGGCAAAGGCCTCTCCTATATTTCTCCAACTACCCCGGTCATGTACTAACTTTGGCCATGTTGTCCCTGCAAACTCCATTCCCTAACTCTTAATAACCATTGGTTATCTTCCCTCCTCATCCAGGTCTCTGAATACCTTATGAGAACAAAGAAAAGCTGCACAAAAAAGAACAAGACAGCGAGAGAACCACACGACATGTTCTTGTTGTTTTTTGCGTAGTTTTTCTTTGTTCTCATAATGTCATACCAACTAGCCCCTCACCGTAGGCTTCTAGACTTCATCTCTGAATGCCTCCTGTAAACACGCTGTGAATAGCATTGGAGAGAACGTATGTTCCTGCCTGACGCCTTTCTTTATTGGGATTTTGTTGCTTTCTTTATGGAGGACTACGGTGGCTGTCGAGCCGCTATAGATATCTTTCAGTGTTTTTACATACGGCTCCTCTACACCCTGATTCCGCAATGCCTTCATGACTGCTGAGGTTTCGACCGACTCAGACGCTTTCTCGTAATCAATGAAAGCTATATATAAAGGTTGACTATATTCCGCACATTTTTCTATCACCTGATTAATATTGTGAATATGGTCTATTGTTGAGTAGCTTTTACGGAATCCTGCCTGTTCCTTTGGTTGACGGAAGTCTAAGGTGTTCCTGATTCTATTTGCAATTACCTTAGTAAATACCTTGTAGGCAACGGACAGTAACCTGATCGGTATATAATTTTTCAAGTCTTTGGCGTCCCCTTTCTTAAGGATGAGGATTATGTTAGCGTTTTTCCAAGATTCTGCTACGCTCGAAGTCATGAGGCATTGCGTATACAGGGTGGCCAGTTTCTCTAGAAGAATCTGCCCACCATCCTTCAACAAATCTACTGTTACCTGATCTTCCCCAGCTGCCTTCCCGCTTTGCATAGCTCCCAAGGCTTTCTTTATTCTTCCGGCGTTACCTGTGAGATTTCGAATTCATCTAGACTATTGTCTCTTCCATTATCGTAGTAGGTGCCACTGGTACTGTATAAATCTCTATAGAACTCCTCAGCCACTTGAACTATCTCATCCATATTAGTAATGATATTGCTGGCTTTGTCTCTTAACGCAGACATATGATTCTTGCCAATTCCTAGTTTCTTCTTCATTGCTTTAGGCTTCCTCCGTTCCTGAGAGCATGTTCAATTCTATCCATAATATACTTCTTTATGTCAGCTGTGTTACGCTTGTTGATTAACTTCAAATGTTCTGCCAGTTCTATTCTAGATGAAGGGCGAGAGGCTTTCATACATTGGCCTTTCATGATCAGATCTTTTGTCTCCTGCGATAGCATACTGGTATCCTGTCTAACGGAGTTACCACCGACTTCTATTGCACACTCCTTAATGATGCCCACAAGATTGCCGTTCAGTGCTTCAATACCAAGGCCCTCTTCCTGAGTTAAAGCCGAATACCTGTTCTGTAGCTTGATCTGGAATTCCTCTATTTTCCCTCTTACCGCTAACTCGTTGATCGGCTTCTTAATACCAGTTTCTTCCGTTCCCTCCTCAGGTCTAGGCTAATTCGAATTGTTACCATCCTATGGTCACTGCAGCGCACCTTGCTGAGCACGTCCACATCTTGTATGATGCCAGGGTTAGCGCCGAGTATGAAGTCTATTTCATTTCTAGTCTCGCCGTTCGGGCTCCTCCACGTCCACTTTCGGCTATCCCGCTTGCGGAAGAAGGTATTCATTATCCGCATATTATTCTGTTCCGCAAACTCTACTAATAACTATTCCCTGCTATCCCTATTGCCGATGCCATATTCCCCTACTGCCTTGTCTCCAGCCTGCTTCTTGCCTACCTTGGCATTGAAGTCGCCCATCAGTATAGTGTACTTTGTTTTGACTTTACCTATCGTCGATTCCACGTCTTCATAGAAGCTTTTGACTTGCTGGTCATCATGACTGAATGTACGGGCGTAGACCTGTACAACCTTCATTTTGTACCTCTCATTAAGTTTCACAACAAGACCTGCCACCTTCTCGTTAATGCTATAGAATTCCTGTATGTTACCAGCTATATTCCTATTAATCAGGAATCCGACTCCTATAGTTCTCGTCTCTCCGCTAAGCCCCGGTAGCACAGGATGTGCCCGCTTTTTTTAGCACTGTATATGCTTCTTTTGGCCTCCTAACTTCTCTGAGCCCTATTATATCCCATATACTGCCCTCTAATTCCGCTAATAGCACTGCTAGATTCGCCTCACTAGATAACGTTCTAGCGTTAAACGTCGCCAGGTTCATATTTCAATCGCGGCCTGTCCGGATATATATATATATATATATATATATATATATATATATATATATATTCCTGGTGCTATCAGAATATGAAATTCACTCCCGGACAGCATTGCAAGCCAATCTAACTACGATTCATTCCGTGATGCCTTGATTGAATACATGACTAAAGAAAAGTGAAGTTTTACGTTTGTCGCACAATGCTTTCTATACTTGCACTATATTTACAGCTTATTTTCGCATTATTACTGTTATGTCGCTATGTTTACCGTTGCGTTGGAATGTCGCGTCCGTAACTTTTCTGTTATCGTTTTTCATCATACTGTTTTTATTAATTACACGACTTGACTGACAACAATCTGTGTGATTTATTCCTTGTTATTATATATTATGTTTTTTTATGTTTCTTCTTTTCCCTAGTGAATCGTGATCTAAATAATTCTTTTCTCATCTCAGTTGTACTTTGGTTGTAGATTGAAAACAGATACGGTTTATAGATGTCTTGTATTCATTGTATTTTCTATGTACTGCCCCCCTTACTCAATGCCTCACTTTGAGGCCTGTAAGGTATCTTTAAATAAATAAATAAATAAATAATATATATATATATATATATATATATATATATATATATATATATATATATATATATATATATATATATAATATATCTGTTTCACTAGTGGCGGAATCACTCAAGATAGGTTATCAGAAAAGCTGTCTTTGCTGTGCTTTGCACAGCTGCTTTTTAAAACTGAATAAGCATTTGTGTATATTTCACGTTAAAGCAGGAGCCCAAGAAATCACATGCTAGGATCAGAAAACACTCTTAGTGCCTTGAATCCTCAATTTGACATTTTTGCATATACTGAGTCGTAGTCATTTACTTAGTCGTTTTTCTTTGTGGTACCCCAAGCAAAGCAATGTACAGGTAAGACCATCGTGGAGGCGGTAGTTTTCTTTATACTTGATTGCCCGAACTGTTCTTGGAATTCTCGACAGCTTGAGGAAGTCTATTCAAATCAGTTTAAGTCAGAAATTTCCAATATGTCGAAAACGTCTGTACCTGGTAAGGGTTGTCCGTGTAGCGTGAGGTGGCCTATAATAAAATACTTGCTTTTTTGAATAAATGCATGGCAAAGCATGATTATGTGTAAGCTAGCAAGGCTGATCGTAATCCAAACATTGAAAGCCTGGATTGCTCTTTATTTATCTGTTCTAGTACTTATTGTGTTACAGTGTGCATCATATATGTCTGCGAACGTGACATAAGAATCGAGCGAAAATTAGCATTATTCAATTGTTTCGCACCATCTTTGCTTAGGTGCTGTTGTGTATGGCTACAAATATTATGCGATGTTATTTCATTGTTTCTCGAATGTCACAAATACGCGTCATCTGAAAGTTCGAAAGACATTAGGCAACATCCACATTACATTGCCAGGATGTTATATTGATGTTGTACTCATGTCCTGAATGTATGCATAACGTTGTTGCTCAGCAATGTCTGTTTGTCAAAAAAGGAGACATTAGCAGCACATAGACAACCTTATCTACCGCCTTTAGGGCGCATTCAGGCAACGTTTCAGTAACATGTTGCCGTGCGTTATGAGTCAAGCGCCGTGAAATGTTGGCCAGTGATCGATACAGCTTATCGTGCCTAACCAGGTTGATGAGTCCGTGGGAAATGTTCAAGATGTAAGCAAACTAGGTCTGCCTATTGTTCTTATTGGCAACTTCAATATGAACTTTTCACTGGTGAATCATTAAACGGCACCGTTTATTAAATGTCATAAGATCAGTTGATTTGTTTAACTCTATTCAATTGCCAACCAGAAAAAGGACATGCACCGAAAGTTTATTTTGATCTCTGTATCACAAATCGCGATGTCGCCGATGTTTTCCCAGCAATCCTTACTGTTACATTAGAAATCTTAAACCATTTTTTTATGCCGCGCTGCCAAAAAAATACCTCGCTCAAGGTGTATCTCTGTTTCTCGCTTTTATGAGTTGGACATTAGATAGGCATAAGTTGTGGTTTTATTTTTATATTGGGCTGATGTACATAGCGAAAATAGAAATTTTATTGTGCTAATTATATATCCGGTAGGTTCAACATTATTTGACAAGATATTTCTCTTATACCAGGTAAAACGGCCTAGAATAAAAGCGAGTTGTGCAAGAGCATTCAAAGGAAACATGAGTTATTCGATACTTTAATTTGTGTTAAGTAGCAAATCAATAATCATGGAAATTTAAGAACCTTAAAATAAGCTTAACACGAATGAAAGTTAACCAAGTTTGAAGAGATTATCAGCAGCATCGTTCGGTTACACTGTGGCTCACCCGGTGACACAATATGTTAGTGAAAAACAATGAACACACAAGTGACTTACGGTGCTTCTTGTGCTGTGCTTACCATTGCTCGCGAGTACTCACTGGTAGTGTGTGCTTTGTGTTTCGCTTACATTATGCGTCACAATATCTGCCACAGTGCAAAAGTACGATTAACCCGGGTTTAAGAAAACTTGTGGCAAATACTACAATGATGATTTGAACTCTATATCAAACGACCCTAAAATATATGGACCGCTATTCGGAGACTTAGGACACCTTAGGCAGTTTGATCCCATGTGCCCATGGTTGATAAATTGTAATATACTCGAACTCTTCTAGTCAAATAATTTGATGATAATAATTTTCTTCTAGATGGAGGTACGAATAACATTCGCACTTAACATTTCACAAGAACGCTTAAGGCATGCGTAGAATTTCATAGTAACAACTCCGTGTTTCTCCCTCCATTCAATCAAGTAGAAATCGCCAATTTACTTGGGCACAGCCGCATGTAATCAAATCAAGGTGCGACCAATTTTTCCGTTACTAATACATTGTGTGTCCTGTTGTGTCCGATATGCTAGAATGAGTTCGTTACCGTGACTTTTTCTGATAGCGTGATAATAGCCACAGTGCAGCATAAAGGTGGATGTTTGAACAACCTGGGAATTTAAAGGACGATATCTGTGCTGCTCCTTATTTCAAGGCATAGAACTACTTCAAAAGATTCCGTTGTATACGTTCCTTGATCAAAAGCAGATGATTGTCGAACAGCAGTGTTTAAAAGAATGGAGCGGCAGGAATGGCACTGTTTAGCATGAAAGTGTGGGCTTCAGGGCTGTGCCGCTATACAGACGTTTCATCCTGATCATGCAAGATTCGTCCGTATTATCGCCTAGCTGCTCATGTCTGTCCTACTGGCAGCCTAGCCTGCCACTCCGGGAAGCTGAATTTGCCTTCCCGCTGCGGCTAGTCGTGAAAAATCTAGCTACCATATCACCGTGCACAACATCCTCTGCGCCGCCTATAAAGAAGCAACCACCTTTCAGTGCCCACTGTGGGCTTCGCGGCTGTGCCACTACACAAACAGCTAACCCGTTCATCCTGATCATGCAGGTTTTCACAGGTATCGTCGTCCACTTGCTCAGGTCTGCCCTACAGGAAGCCTCGCCTACCACTCCGGGAAGCTACCTGCCTGCTACCAATGAAGGCGAACTTTATGCTTGCCCCCTCCCTGTCACCCGTGCTTCAGGACGTCCGGCAGTGCCTCACCTCCCGCTGTGGATCTTCGTGAAAAATTCACCTGCCCTATCGCCGTCGGCAACATCCTTTGCGCCGCATTTGAAGATGCAACCACCTTTCAATGCGCACTGCTGGCTTCGCGGCAGTGCCGCTACGCGGACCGCTAACCCGGTCATCCTGATCATGCAGGTTGGCAGCTCGTATTATACACCTAGTAAAAAATCAAGTGAGTACTGTTTGGTGCAGGTGCCGAGCCTACAGCGCCGCTATTTATTGTTACTGAACGTTTTAATCTCACGCGCACGTTGCCAATGTTTCAGGGGACGTGGAGACAAACCCTGGTCCTGACAATGTTATCCTATATCTGCCGGCCAGTCGACACTAATATTTCAGCTGCAAGGCCTTAAAACCCAGCTAACAAACAAAAACCAAGTTATCACTAATCTTAGTGCGCGCATTGCTTATTTAGAAAATCAATGTCAAGATCTCCTAACCATCAGGACAGAAGTAGAAACCACAAACACTGTTCAGATAACTGACCAAGTGCCTGACGTAGAAGAGCGTCTTGACGACCTCGAGAACCGCACCATCCTTAACAATATTATATTTTACAGTCTTCCGGACATTAATCCCAAGGAAACATACTCTCAATCCGAACAAATAAGAATTCACCACTCCAAAAAACACCTTGGCTTTACAATCGAACCAAAAGATATAGAGCGTGCCACAGCCCGGGGTGGCATACTACTAAATGAAAACGACCCATAATAGTTAAACTTTCGTTCTTCAAAACTAAGGAATCTATTCTTTCGGATGGTCCGAAACTAAAAGGCACTAACCTCAGCATTGGCGAAGATTTCGCTCGTCCCGTTCGAGCTGCTCGAAAGCAGCTCGTTAAGTTCGCTAGGAGCAATTCTGTACCATTTTCTTTACGTTTCAAGACTTTGCACATTGGATCTCAGCGATACAACTTTGGCGACACAGCGGGAATTGTCAAAGAGGTATCGCAGGGATCAGTACATCGTCGGCAAGCGCGCCAACAGCCTCGTAAAAACGCTAGATCAAACCTTTTGTTTCCTGCTCTTTGCACTAACGTACTAATATTGACTGAAACGTGCCTTAGTGACGACATTTGAGCTACAGGGGCCCTGGCCGACTTGGCCGACTTCAATATTTTTCGTCATGACCAAAGAAACGCTCGCGTCTAACAAAGAGCTCCATGCTCTGTTCTAAACATTACTTCACAACTTGAATCACATAGTGTAATGTGCCGTGCACCACCCAAAACATTAACACTTGGCGTGTAGAGAGTTCCAATCAGTCAGCCGAAGTGAACGGACATGCCGTCCGCGCGCTCCGCAACCACCGAGACTAGGCGACCTTCACCGACCGTCCTTGACCGCGCTTGCCCGGGCCGCTTTCGCCGGGAGTCATATGGGAAGCGGCTTTCTCGCAGTTTCCCACCGACCGCCTTTTCTTCCCGGGACTTGAAGCAGTTCCAACGCGTTCCAAGCAGTTACAAGCAGTTGAAGCAGCTCTGAAGTAGTTCCAACGTGGCTGCCCCTGCCGGGGCCACAGCTGCCTTGGCGTGTTTTCTACACCATGAACCAAGAGCGCCAAGCGACCAGCTCTTCCGAGGCCCATGTTCTAAACGGGCGTGCAAAGGGCCTTCGGCCAATTCACCGCTCTGTTTCGATGGAGCATTTATCTACCGCGACGTCATTTCCCAACGAGCAAAAGACGCAGTCGGCGACGGAGAACGCCGCCGCGCGTTCGTCGACAACAACGAGGACACCTGAGGTGGATACCGCGAGAGTGGCCGCCGATCCCATCGTCGCCAATTTTCTCTCCCAACAACGAGAGGTAGACACTCAAGCCGGGGAAAGGCTGGAGGAACATGCTACCCCGAGAATTTACGACGACAAAACTGACGACGACACAGGTGGCTGTTGGAAGACAGTCATACATAAGCGGCGTATCCGTCAAACGCACGCTAAGACGCAACCCTCCGAGAACATCTCGGGCATTCCGGACGCCTCCCAGCCTACCGTACGCAAGCGCAGTCGGAATCAGAACCTGCCTCAACTTCCTTTGCATGACGAAAAGATAATTCTGCGGCCTCACGGAGGACTTTGCCTGGATAACTTGACGCGCCCAGAGCTCGCCAGTGTTCTATGGAGTGCAGCCGGCTTGACCACCGAGGATCGTCAGGACATCATATTCCGACTGCGACCTCAGCAGAACTTGGCAATCATCAGCACACCCCAATCACACGTAGCCGACGCATTGTACAAGGTAAGGCAGCTGAACAGAATGATGATGAATGATGATATTGAATGCATGACTATGTGTATTGGGCCATATTTAGTAGTTGGTGTATATAGGCCACCCCGTGGCCACAAAAAGAAATTTATTCAGTTCCTTGACGTTTTGTTATCAACTGTTCTCTGGAATACTCCTTGCATAATTATGGGCGATATAAATATTGACCTCTGCTCCAATGATCCCTATGCGAAAGAATTTGAAACGCTTTTGCTTACATATGGAAGTGCAAATTTTATAACATTACCTACTAGGATTACATCAGTAAGCGCTACGCTGCTTGATATATGTGCTTCAAATTTAAGTTCGCAGAATATAAAAACCGGGGTTTTTTCGTGTGACATCAGTGATCATATGCCCATCTTCTTTCTGGTATTATCTACTTCTCGCCTTTGCATACCAAAAACCCAGACATTTCTACATCGAACTAAAGACAGCAAAACTCGGGGAAATTTTTTTCACTTAGTTCAGAACCTAGATTGGAGCACTGTTTATAGGCAAAATAACCCTGATGAAGCTTATAACGCCTTCCTAAAGCTGTTGCGTGCTAGTTATGATGCAGCATTTCCACTTCATGAGTTCTCACGTGATATAAATAAAAAATGCAGAAAGCCTTGGATAAATTCTGATCTTTACAGGCGCATTAAAATAAAGAATAAGTTGTACCACGATTTCATCCATTCGAGAGAGCCCGACGCGTTCACTAAATATAAGGTATATAGAAATGTTTTAACTTCAGACATAAGGAAGGCTAAAACGAACTACTATGAAAAGTTATTTGAAAAAATTTACGTCAATCAGAGGAAATTATGGGAAGTCGTAAATGGGCTTACGAACAGGAATAAAGGCTGTCATAGGACAAAGGACCTAACAATTAATGGCGAAACACTCAGCGGCGAAAGTTTGGCCAATGTCATGAACGAACACTTCATAAACGCGGGCTCCTATGTTGCAACCGATGGAAATACGGAAAGTACCCCAACTGCTGATAGGTCTACTGTACCTTATTCTATTTTTTTGGTTCCCACAAATCCGGTCGAAGTAGAAAACTTCATCAGAAAGCTTAAAGATAACGTTGCATCAGGTATTGATGAAATAGGTTCTGCTGAGTTAAAATTGATATCACCATTGATATGTGATGTATTGGCCTATATTATCAACCTCACCCTCACTGCCGGTGTATTTCCGGAATAGTTAAAGGTGGCAAAAGTCACTGCAGTACATAAAGGTGGTGATATCAATAGTTTGGCAAATTATCGACCAATATCTGTGCTTCCAACAATATCAAAAATATTTGAAGGAGTAATTTACAGTAGACTTGCATCCTTTTTTGATAAACATCAAATAATAACAAAGAGTCAACATGGTTTTCAAAAAAATAAGTCGACGGAGCAAGCTCTATTATATATCAAGGATAAGATAATCGACCATATGGAAAAGAAAAAATACACACTTGGGCTCTTTCTTGATCTTCAAAAAGCATTCGACTCCATACAATTCCAACTGTTAATTCAGAAATTATCGAGGTATGGAGTGCGTGGAGTCGCACTTCAACTCTTTAAAAGTTACCTTGAAGATCGCTATCAATTCGTGCAAATTATTAACACAATGTCTAAAAAGATAAAATTAAACCAAGGAGTCCCCCAAGGGTCCATATTGGGGCCACTATTGTTCCTTGCTTATATAAATGATATTGTAGAAATTCCTGATTCCCCTGAACTTATTATTGACGCTGATGATACAAACGTTTTCTTTTCATCAGACAATTTATTATCACTTGAAGTCAGTGTAAATAGTTATTTAGGGCATCTTTCAGAATGGTTAAGGCAAAATAAGCTACGCTTAAATGCCAAAAAAACAACCTATATGATATTCCGACCTATAAACAAGCCTATCAGCAAAATACGTGTCACATTTGAAGGAAATTGTATTACACACGTTAGGGAACAAAAATTTCTTGGTGTGTGGTTTCAGGAGGAATTAAACTGGAATACACATGTAAATCACCTGATTACCGCATTAGCGCGAATGGTTGGTTGTTTTCACAAAACAGTACACTTAATCCCATTAAGGTTAAAACTAAATATGTACTATGCACTCTTTCATTCTAAGGTAACTTATGGGATATTAGTCTGGGGAACAACATCGCAAAGAAATTACCATAGACTTGTTACTATGCAGAAGAAAATATTGCGCTGTTTCGAAAAGTACAGGGGAAAATTACAAGATCTGCCAACTGCTCCACTGTTCATAAAACATTCCATGCTCGGGGTTGATCAGTTATACTATTTTAAATTGCTCCAAGTAATTCAACAAAATAAATTATATGAACAAAGCCGCATTGAAAAACCATACTACTGTTTACGAGAACAAAGGATACGAGCACCTAAAGTAAGAACTAATTACGGAAAACAAAGTGCTGCGTACCAGACACATCATGTTTTGAATATCCTTGCAGATAGATTGAACTTTAAGGGTAGTAGTGCTGCATTTAAAAAACAAGCAAAGAACTTATTAATTACCACATGTATACAGTATAAACATTAACCTGTGAATTTTCATGCCTCGACCAATGCTTAAATCATTCAAAAATTAGTATTTTGAGTGTTTCCATGTATAATGAAATTTCATTGTATTCTCATGCATTCTTATTTTCAAATTTCTTGAATTTATTTTGTGTAGCTATATATTATGGCGTGCGTGCGACCTCTTCTGTATGATTATTTAGAGATGTTATATAAATATTTCTCTTGTTTATGTGATTTGTTATGTGTACTCTTGCAAGTAGCTAGTTGTCCATTTTCCTGAAACTGCTGTACTGCGATCCTTCTTTTTTTTTTATGACTGTTGAACTCGAAGCGTATGAGCTGCCACGAACTGCGGAGGGACAGGGACCTTTGTCAGGCTTGATTGCCTTTAGCCCCTAAATCTCTCCCTGCCCCTTCCCCTGTTACCAATTCGTTATCAAACCCCGATCCTCTAATAGAAATAGCCCGCCTACGTCGTGACATGGAGGCGCGCTGTGAGCGCCTGCAAAAACAAATGGACGCGCTGGTGGCAGACATGAGCACTAGTATGCAGGCGGCTCTGGACAGGATAGAGCGCCAAATGGAGGTACTTCAAATAGGGATTGCGGAGCAAGTGAAATCATGTATAGAGTGCACTTTCGCACGCATGCAAGTTCCTGAGCTTAGCGGTAACAACGAAAGCGCGCTTTCCGACCAAGGCTATCGGCCGCAACCTTCAAATATGGAAACCCGGCGCCCGCATCCCTATGCACGACCGCCTGCTTCGTCTCGCGATGATGATGGCGCCGCGTAAAGCGGAGCAACTAGTGGTGTGGCAGTGGAATTGTACGGTATTCCGCCGAAAACGAGGTTCCCTACAGCAGTATATCGCCACATCCACGAACCCTCCCGATGTCATTCTCTTACAGTAAGTCAATTGCACCCCTTCTTTATCCGGTTTCAGCACGCTCTCGGGTGTCTCTCCTCTTGTGGAAGCCTCAGTTTCGAAGCATGTTACATGTCGCATGCATACCTCTAACATTAACATTCCTCACCAAATATTGGAAGTAATTACGCAAGGTAAACGCAGCGAGAGTCTGTTTATACTCAATGCATACAGTTCCCCCCTTTCGCGAACGCACTGTTTTCAGCACCTACTATCAGAATTTGGTAGGTTTGGAAGGGTTTGTGGAGTGGCCGGCGACATTAACGTTCTGCATACTGCATGGGGTTACGTAAAATCGCAGGCTAAAGAGACCCGCTTATGGAATGCCATCTTTAACGTGAGATACACACTGCTTACCGACCCAGAGCACCCCACTCGGTTAGGCAACAGCGTATCTCGTGACACCTGCTCTGACCTTACCTTCGTGCGCAATACTGGCCCAGTCGTTGCGCACGGCCTTTAGAGGAGCACCTTGGTAGTGACCACTACATTGTGGCGACCATCTTGTCATTACGGGGTGCGCGCAGGCCCGAGCGAAATGGGCGCATAACGGATTGGGTGAAATTCAGGGAACGTCGCCAGGACCCACCTGAGCGCCAAGGGTACGAACGCTGGCTTGACTCTCTCGCGACAAGATCTATAGGCCACCACGAGCACACTGCGCACCACAACCGAGACACCAGACATAGACCCGCATTTACTTCATCTTTGGAACGCCCGCAGAAGGTTGACACGACGATGGAAACGACAACGCCTCAAGCGAAAACTTAGGAAACGTATAGATCAAATTACACGGGAATCTCTGGAGTATACAGAGATCCTTACGAAGAATAACTGGCGAGGATATTGCGATCGCCTCTCAGGTACATTGAGCACCTCAAAGACGTGGTCGATTCTTCGCTCACTCACAGATCCCACCACAAGAAAGGGGAAAACATTTCAACAGCTGCACATCCTAATGCACGAGTACAGGGACGATGTCTCGACACTCCTCAGAGAGCTAGAGAAGCATTTCATACCCACAGGAGCGCCGCCGCAGTACCCCGACTATCCTTATGTAGGCGAGGCGAACGAATTGCTCGATGCAGACATCACATCTGACGAGGCGCGGGTGGTCCTACAAGACCTACGCCGCAACAGAGCACCGGGAGCCGACCACATCCGATTTGCCACCCTTCGTAACCTCAGTGACGCGGATATTAACCACCTCACCCATATCTTCAATGATTGCTGGCGCAAGGGCATGCTTCCCCAAGCATGGCGGCACGCCAACATCACACTGATCCCCAAACCGGGCAAGCCTGTTAAGGTTGAAAACTTACGACCCATCTCCCTAACATCCTGCATTGCTGAGCTCATGGAGCATGTACTCTTGTGGCGTCTGCAGCCCTTCCTCGAAGAAAAATCATTCTTTTCTACCTCTCGATTCGGATATCGGGCTCCTCTGTCTGCCAAAGATGTGCTTTTACAACTGCGAGAGGAAGTCATAGGACCTCCGTCGTCCGCCCAAACGAGAGCACTCATCGCCTTAGACCTAAAAGGCGCATTCGATAATGTTGAACATGACCTCATCCTTCGCAATGTTGCACATTCACACTATGGAATTCGTATGTACAACTATATCCGCGCATTTCTTCGAGATCGCACAGCCACCGTAGGAATGGGACCGCATCGATCCGGTACGATTCGCCATGTAGGACGTGGGACACCCCAGGGCTCAGTCCTTTCCCCTACTCTATTCAATATTGCGCTCGCAGGGCTCCCCCGGCTACTCGACCAGATCCCTGATGTCGCCCACGGTATTTATGCGGACGACATTACTATCTGGTCGACACGGGGTTCCGACGGAGCCATCCAGGACCGCCTGCAGCAAGCAGTCGATGCAGTTTCCGAGTACGCGAGAAAATGCGGCTTCAGATGTGCTCCGGAAAAGTCGGAGCTCATAATCGTTCACCCCCGGAGCCGTTCCTCTACTCCCCCTATCACTGTGCACGTGGATGGCACACCGATACCACAGGTTAATCGTGCTCGTATCCTCGGCCTACACGTCCAAGCGGATGGCAGGTCAAACTAAACTGTTTCCCTTCTATCCAGACAGATTGAGCAAATTCTGGCCATGATCCGGAGGGTCTCCAACAGGCGCTCGGGCCTTCGAGAAGAGCACCTGCTGTGCTTGGTGGAGGCATGCGTGATCAGCCGCCTTACATACCATCTCCCATTTCAGTGGTTGACCCAAGCGCAACAACTTCGCATAGACGCAATGATTCGCAAAGCGATGAAGCTGGCCCATGGCCTCCTGAATTCTACTTCAACACGCCGTCTCCTTAACTTAGGCACACATAATACACTAAGCGAGCTGCCAGAGGCACATTGGGTCAGCCATCGCCAGCGCCTCCTACTCACTCCTACTGGCCGCCATCTTCTCACACGGCTAGGATACTCTGTCCCACCCCTTGAGTCTGAAACCCGTCCAACGATCTTGTCGTCGGCGATACGCCAAGCACTAAGTATTCATCCATTGCCACGTAATATGCACCCCGAGCATGATAAAGGGCGGCGCAAAGCCCATGTACGATACATTGGCCGCATGCTTGCAAACATCCCTGGAAACACATACTTTATACACGGACACATCACGCACTCAAGAGGGCTATACTTCGGTAGTTTTGGATGGCACCGAATCCCTGAGAGACTCTGCTGCAATGCGCGGAACAAATGCAGCTTACGGAGAAATTCTCGGTGTTGCTCTTGCAATTCGATACGCCATCCGTGTTCCTGAGGAAGTGTATATATTGACGGAGTCGCAACAGGCATGCCGGGCGTTCCTATCAGAACATGGCATCCCGAGAGCGGCGCACCAAATTCTCAAACAGATCCCGCAAAATACACCAACCACATCTCCCCGCATCCACTTACTCTGGACCCCTGGTCATACCTAGCTGCCGGGTAACGAACGCGCACATGCGGTTGCCCGAGAAATTTCCCTCCGGGCGACTCGGCGTGGTGAGGGGACTATTTCAGAGTGGGCGGATCCCTTGCTCCGTTACAAAGACATACTCCGTCATTATACACGCATTCGTCGCACCCACGCCGCACCACCGCCGACCTTCTCGCGGGAGGAAGCAGTGGCATTACGCCAGTTACAAAATGCAACTTTTCCTAATCTTGCCTCTCTCAATAAATTCTACCCACACTGTTATGCAGATCGTTGCCCTGGCTGTGGCAGCTCGCTCACAATCTTCCACGTCACGATTGAGTGCACTGCAAACCTCTTTCCTCCCTTGCCAACTCTCCTTTACCCCCTACGGAACAAAGAGCTGTGGGACGATGCCCTCCGCGACGGACCTTCCGAGGTCCTCCGAGCTGTGATAAAACGGGCTCGAAAAATCGCCGGAATCATCTTAGGGACCCTGGACTGAGGGTTCCTCCCATACTGCTCTCGCCATTTAAATATTATTGATAAAGATGTTTTACTCTCTTTTACTTGGTGTATGCTACAGGCTCCCTCGTACTGATCCGGATTTCGCCCGTGAACTTAATGAAATATTATCTCAGCTTTCTAATAAACACCCCACCGCAAATACTCCTCTGTGGAGATTTTAACTTCCCTAACATTGGCTGCATGAATCAAACATCACCAATCACAGGGAATACTGAAGTAAGAGAATTTGTCGATGTTTGTCTAAACTTCAACCTTAGTCAACTGGTAAGTGAACGAACACGTATCACTAATGATTCTTCGAAAATTTTCGACCTAATACTTACAAATACCCATGAAAGCTTAAAATATATTGCATACTTAGTGAAATCAGGGATCACAATGTAATTCATACAACTTTTAATTTTAGCCCCCAAACATTTCATTTCATTTCATTACCTTAAAGACCCCATTCGGTGTATTACGTAAGGGGTGGTTAATACGTGGACACAAGAAAAGGCAGGTGTTACATTGAAATACAAGTTTCAACAGTTTCTAGAAATTGTGAATGACATGTGATGGCCGCGACATTAAAGGGTAGGTCGTTCCAGTCCTTGGCAGCTCGACGAAAAAACGATGATTGAAAAGTGACAGTTCGTGTTCGAGGACGATAAACTTGGAGTTGATGGCTGATGCGCTGTGACATGCATGGAGATGATGGCGTGAGGTAAGGTGGGCTGACGTAGTGAGCTGTAAAAAATTGTGATAAAGAGAGAGCGCGCCGATGCGACGACGAAAAGCAAGAGATGCCAAGCTAGGTTGTGCCTTTAAGTGTGAAATGCTCATGTTTTATTAATATGAAGAATGGATGAATCCAGTCGCACGATTCTGAACTGACTCGAGTGCATTGATGATATATGTTTGATGTGGGTTCCAGATGGCGGCGGCATATTCCAGTTGTGGTCTGACAAATAATTTGTATGCGAGTGGGTTGACGTGCTGTGGAGCATGACGAAGATGACGCCTCATGAACCCAAGGGTCTTGTTCGCTGACGAAATTACGTTAGTCGCATGCGCATTCCAGGAAAGGTCATGGGACAGGGTTACGCCTAAGTACTTATAGGCTAGAACTGATTCTACTGGGACGTTTGCAATTTTGTAAGTAGAGAGATAAGGACTACGACGGCGGGAAATCGAAATAAATTTGCACTTGTTAGGGTTCAAGGCCATTTGCCAACGGTTGCACCAGTCCTGCACGTTAAGGTCGTCCTGGAGAGATGCTTGGTCAGAGATGTTAGTCACAGTGCGATAAATCACAGTCGTCAGCGAACATAAGAATAGGACAAGTTACATGCAGCGGAAGATTCTTAATGTATATTAAGAAAAGAAGCGGTCCTAAGACTGAGCCTTGAGGGACACTTGAAGTGACAGGGAGCAGTTCGGAGGAGACGTTATTGACAAGGATGAACTGGGAACGATTAGTAAGAAATTCTTTTATCCATTGTACTACAAGAGGATCCAAGTTCAATCTGGATGATTTTATTAGCAAGCGGTCATGAGGCACTGTATCAAAAGCTTTAGAGTAGTCTAGAAAGATGACATCGGTTTGAACGTTGTTATCAAGGTTAACGTGGAGATCATTGAGCAAGGTAGCTAGTTGTGTTTCACATGAAAGCCCTTTACGAAAACCACGTTGAGAATTGTGAAAGAAGTTTGCCCAGTCTATAAAGTTCATGATATGCGAGTATATGACATGTTCCATGATTTTGCAAGGAACACTAGTTAACGAAATGGGGCGGTAGCTTAAGGGGGAGTCGTCGTTACCTGCTTTGAATATTGGAACGACCTTTCCCACTTTCCAATCATCCGGTAAAGCACCAAATATGCCACACAAAAAAATTCATTTGTACGATAAGGCCGATTACGACGTTATTAATAACGAACTACGACATTTCCTGCCTGCGTGTGAACTCAGTCTAGATTCCCGAAGTCTTAATAACAACTAGCTAATTCTTAAGGGAAAAATAATTGAGCTAATAAATTTATCCCCATGGTCACCTTCCTTGCCAATAAAAACAAACCGTGGTTTTCAAAAAAGCTGAAAAACGCAAGAAAACAAAAAGAACCGCCTCTTTTATTTTGCAAAACTTAATGGAACTGTATGTGCATGGGATAGGTACTATGCTGCAGAAGACGCGTATTATACTGCAAACCGAAATGCTAAAGAAATGTTTTATCACAGTGACTTACCCGAAATTCCAACAAGTAACCCTAGAAAATTCTGGGAAGTCATAAACCCGCAACCGCCACAAGACATTTCACTAACGATCGATAATGGCGAGGAGGTGAGCGACGCTCATTGAGCCGAAGTGCTTAACATCGCGTTCTCATCCGTTTTTACTAAAGAAGCTAATATACGATTTCCTACGCCACCTGCTACAACATTACCAATGATGCCCCATTGACACTGTTTGTTGCTGGCATTTCGTCCCTCATCGACAAAATTAAACTTTCGTCATCAGTTGGCGTAGAAGATATTAACTCTAAACTGTTAAAAAATACTAAACGTATATTTGCAGAGCATTTTTCAATACTGTTCTCAATGTCGCTTGAAACCGGAATTTCGCCAGACGACTGGAGAGTGGGAAAGATCATTCAGGTTTACATATCAGGTAAAAAACAATCCCATTTGAGCTGCCATCTCATTTCACTAACGAGAGTCCCATTCAAAATCGTGGAACATATCATACACTCTCACATATTGTACTTCCCGGACACGAACCATTCCTTTCATTGTTCCCATCATGGCTTTCGCAAATATTTATCCTGTGGAACCCAACTAGCTATCTTTATTCATCACTTACATTCCAATCTTGACCGTACCCTTCAGACTGATGCAATATTTCTGGACTTCGTTAAAGCATTCGACAAAGTGGCACACCCGCGCCTGTTACTAGAACATGCCCAGTTGAACCTGCACCCTCACAATTTCGCAAAGATTTCAGAATTTTTTACTAACCGTTCTTAGTTCAACTATATTAAAAATAAACGTTCTAGGTCTTCTCAGTAACATCGGGCGGCCCCCAAAGGTCTGTGCGCCCACCCCTTCTGTTGCTAACCTATATTAACGGTGTACCCAACCATGTACCATCTCATATTCGTATGTTTGCCGACGATTGCGTGACCTATCCCACAATTACTAACCTTTCTGATCAAAATGCGCTCTGAAATGTCCATAGCCATGTAGAGGAGTGGTGCGATCGTTGGCTAATGACGCTTAATCCCACTAAATGCAAGCTCCTTTCATTTCAACGCCCACGTAACCCTTTGCTTTTTTCTTACGTAATCTGTAACACCACTGTTGAACAAGTTGAATCATATAAGTACCTTGACGTCACCTTGTCTGGCGATCTTTCCTGGCGCGTACATGTCACCAGAGTCATATGGTCAGTAAACAGATCTCTCAATTCTTTAAAGCGTCTTTTGCGTCACGCCCGAAAGACCAATCTTCTGGCGTATAAATCTCTAATAAGATCTAAACTAGAATATGCGGCGCCCATCTGGAGTCCGCACCAGGTATACTTAATCAACGAATTAGCATCTGTGAAAATTGTGCGCCTAGGTTCATTCATTCTTTATACTCACGTGACATAAGCATTTCATCCCTCAAACGCAAAACTAGTCTTCCAAATCTGTGTGTCGCAGGATTGCCAGCCTCTGTCTGCTTCACAACTTCTTCCACAGCTTGCTCAATGACGCTCTGTATGTCATCCCGCCGACGCGCACCGCACTAGCCATCCGTATCAAATGGCACGCTCACGTGCTCGCGCTACGCCCTTCGTTGTCACATTTTTTCTTCGTGCAGCAGTGGACTGGAATGCCTTCCCCGAGGTATTGCAGGAATCGCGTGTCCATCAAGTTTTACAGCAAGTGTCACAGCACACTGTTCCGCATAAAGAGTGGTTTGTAACCTTCATTTGTTAGCGCACCCCTTATGTAATACCCGCTTAACAGGGTCTTAAGGCAATACAGTGATGTGATGTGATTTATTACCTAATAATATTGAAAAAGGTTGAAGAAATGAAATGAAAAAGAGAATAAAATGAAAGTGTTGGAAAAAGGAAGACAATATTTGCGATCTATGAAATTATCTCTTCAATTTCAGAAAAGGCTTGAGAAAAGCTCTTGCTCTGTTTGGGATTGTATACTGCTGCAAAACTTTCTTGGATATCGGGCTAAGGGAGCAACTTTTAACTTCATTCATAATTTCTTCTGCGGTAGCTTTCAGTGTATAAGCGGTGTTTGTTGAAAGTTTAATAGTATAATGTGCGGTAAACCTCCAAGATGCATCCAAGATGTTTTGGATAATTTACATGAATGGTGCTATAAATATTCCACTCCCATCCTCAAGTTTTCTTTCACGCCAATCATCCTATGTTGTTCTGGTATGTTGATGATTTAGGTGAATTCAATACAGCAGCAAATGAATGGTTAAAAGAGTTGGCTAATTGGTTGTCTCCCAATAGTCTTTGAAATGTTTATCTTTATTTATTATTTTATTGCGATAGCAATTGCATGGGCATTCCAGGCGCATTCGTGCTGTCAGCGTCGCCGTGAAGTTGCGCATAAAGCCGAAGTGCAAAACATCGTGGCCACTCAGTTTATGCTTTATGTGCGAATGAAAGCGTGCGATGGTGTGCCGACGATGGTGGCTCCATCTCGCGCGCGCAAAAGAGCGAAATGGGGAGCAAGTGCGCCGTCTGCCATCGCGCGCAAGATACCAAGGGGAGGGGCGTTATACTCCGGCGGACGCTGGTGCAGCCGAGCTTGGCCGCGTGGTCTCTATGCTGAAATCGATCTACGATGCGGCAGAGTGCTCCGAGTGCTGATAGCATCGTGTGGGCTGTGTTCATGCCGCATAGTTCACGTGAAGTGGGAGCCATGACGACGGTCGATTCGCGCACTGCTGCTGCTGCTGCTGCTGCGCTACCTGACGCCAGCGCTGTCGCAGCGAGCGTCCATGGTCGTCGAGTGAGATGCGTTCACGCTGGCGTGTACGCGCGAGACACCAAGCTGGTTAATTTAGTTATTATACGAATGTTTGCAATTTTATCAGGTCGAATACACTACTATCCTTCGTATAGCTGTCTAATAATTTGCTATCGCAGTCTATGTTGCGTATTTCGGGCAAAACTGCCCCATTTTAAGCCGCTAAACCAACCTGATGACACTGATATTTCTCTTTGTTTTTATGCTTTCGCAATTCAACATGTCCTTTTTTTAAATTTGGAGCTTTAGTTTAGGAACGATAACCCAGCTCCACTCGTCACGTAAATAAAGTTCCTTGTAATATTTGTAGGTCTAGCAGTATGTTTTCTAGAATTCGGCACTTCATTTCGACTTGATCTACTTCGAACGTAAGTTGTGATGTTCACTCATTCTATTCTCATATACACTACTTCTTACTGATATTGACCACAACAAGCAAATAAACAATCAAAAAGCTAGAAAAGTTGTTTCTTACAAAGAATGCCCGATGGGATGATCCCACAGCAACGTTCATTGAATAAACTATCACTGAAAGGTAATAAGTTACATAAATAAAGCTGACTATATACATGTACGGTGCAATACAGAAAATGTAATTTGTATTTGCTGACACGTACTTATTTGCAACAGGATCAATAGTTGAGCGAGTGGCCCGGGTACCGTACTTTTGATGCAGCGCGACAGAACAAAGTCTTAGACGAGATACACAGGACGAGCGCTGACTCTCAACTGAAGGCCTCATTGAAAAGGTCGTACACAGAGATTTCAACGCACATAAAATTCAAAGAAACACGTGTTCAGATACAGATACGGGAAATGCACAAAAATTGCCAGCAAACACAAAGCCACGAAGGCAATTCTAAAATAACAGTTAATGTAGGGTGAGCGCACGTGATAGCAGAACTGCATATTCCCTCTCCGGCAACGAAACCGAAGCCTAGCTGACACATGTAACCCACATCATTTTTGATATAGAAAGCTTCAATTATTGCGCAAGATGTTTGGCCTCTATGTCTAGATAGGACATCTGTATCTAACGGACAGGCCGCCATTGGAATATGAACCTGGCAACGTTTAACGCTAGAACGTCATCTAGTGAGGCGAGTCTAGCAGTGCTATTGCAGGAATTAGAGGGCAGTATATGGGATATAATAGGGCTCAGTGAAGTTAGGAGGCCAAAAGAAGCATATACAGTGCTAAATAGCGGGCACGTCCTGTGCTACCGGGGCTTAGCGGAGAGACGAGAACTAGGAGTCGGATTCCTGATTAATAAGAATATAGCTGGTAACATACATGATTTCTATAGCATTAACGAGAGGGTGGCAAGTCTTGTTGCGAAACTTAATAAGAGGTACAAAATGAAGGTTGTACAGGTCTACGCCCCTACATCCAGTCATGATGACTAGGAAGTCGAAAGCTTCTATGAAGATGTGGAATCGGCGATCGGTAAAGTGAAAACAAAATACACTATACTGATGGGCGACTTCAATGCCAAGGTAGGCAGGAAGCAGGCTGGAGACAAGGCAGTAGGGGAATATAGCATAGGCACTAGGAATAGCAGGGCAGAGTTATTAGTAGAGTTTGCCGAACAGAATAATATGCGGATAATGAATACCTTCTTCCGAAAGCGAGACAGCCGAAAGTGGACGTGGAGGAACCCGAACGGCGATACTGGAAATGAAATAGACTTCATACTCGGCGCTAACCCTGGCATCATACAAGATGTGGACGTGCTCAGCAAGGTGCGCTGCAGTGACCATAGGATGGTAACAATTCGAATTAGCCTAGACCTGAGCAGGGAGCGCAAGAAACTGGTATATACGAAGCCGATCAATGAGTTAGCGGTAAGAGGGAAAATAGAGGAATTCCAGATCAAGCTACAGAACAGGTATTCGGCTTTAACTCAGGAAGAGGGCCTTGGTATCGAAGCACTGAACGGCAATCTTGTGGGCATCATTAAGGAGTGTGCAATAGAAGTCGGTGGTAACTCCGTTAGACAAGATACCAGTAAGCTATCGCAGGAGACGAAAAAAATCTGATCAAGAAACGCCAATGTATGAAAGCCTCTAACCCTACAGCTAGAATAAAACTGGCAGAACTTTCGAAGTTAATCAACAAGCGTAAGACAGCTGACATAAGGCAACATAATATGGATAGAATTGAACATGCTCTCTGGAACGGAGGAAGCCTAAGAGCAGTGAAGAAGGAACTAGGAATAGGCAAGAATCAGATGTATGCGTTAAGAGACAAAGCCGCCAATATCATTACTAATATGGATGAGATCGTTCAAGTGGCTGAGAGGAGTTCTAAAGAGATTTATACAGCGCCAGTGGCACCCACGACGATAATGGAAGAGAGAATAGACTAGAGGAATTTGAAATCCCCCAAGTAACACTGGAAGAAGTAAAGAAAGCCTTGGGAGCTATGCAAAGAGGGAAGGCAGGTGGGGAGGATCAGGTAACAGCAGATTTGTTGAAGGATGGAGGGCAGATTGTTCTAGAGAAACTGGCCACCCTGTATACGCAATGCCTCATGACTTCGAGCGTACCGGAATCTTGGAAAAACGCTAACATAATCCTAATCCATAAGAAAGGGGACGCCAAAAACTTCAAAAATTATAGACCGATCAGCTTACTTTCCGTTGTCTACAAAGTATTTGGTAAGGTAATTGCAAATAGAATCAGGGAAACCTTAGACTTCCGTCAACCAAAGGACCAGGCAGGATTCCGTAAAGGGTACTCAGCAATAGACAATATTCACACCATCAATCAGGTGATAGCGAAATGTGCGAAATATAACCAACCGTTATATATAGCTTTCATTGATTAAGAGAAAGCGTTTGATTCAGTCGAAACCTCAGCAGTCATGGAGGCATTGCGGAATCAGGGTGTAGACGAGCTGTATGTAAAAATACTGAAAGATATCTATAGCGGCTCCACAGCCACCGTAGTCCTCCGTAAAGAAAGCAACAAAATCCCAATAAAGAAAGGCGTCATGCAGGGAGATGCGATCTTTCCAATGCTATTCACAGCGTGTTTACAGGAGGTATTCAGAGACCTGGATTGGAAGAATTGGGGATAAGAGTTAATGCAGAATACCTTAGTAACTTGCGATTCGCTGATGATATTGCCTTGCTTAGTAACTCAGGGGAGCAATTGCAATGCATGCTCACTGACCTGGAGAGACAAAGCCGAAGGGAGGGTCTAAAAATTAATCTGCAGAGAACTAAAGTAATGTTTAACCGTCTCGGAAGAGAACAGCACTTTACGATAGGTAGTGAGGCACCGGAAGTGGTAAGGGAATACATCTACTTAGGACAAGTAGTGGCTGCAGATCCGGATCATGAGACTGAAATAATCAGAAGAATAAGAATGGGCTGGGGTGCGTTTGGCAGGCATTCTCAGATCATGAACAGAAGGTTGCCATTATCCCTCAAGAGAAAAGTATATAACAGCTGTGTCTTGCCAGTACTCACGTACGGGGCAGAAACCTGGAGGCTTACGAAAAGGGTTCTACTTAAATTGAGGACGACGCAACGGGCTATGGAAAGAAGAATGATGGGTGTAACGTTAAGGGATAAGAAAAGAGAAGATTGGGTGAGGGAACAAACGCGAGTTACTGATATCTTAGTTGAAATCAAGAAAAAGAAACGGGGCATGGGCTGGACATGTAATGAGGAGGGAAGATAACCGATTGTCATTAACGGATACGGACTATATTCCAAGGGAAGGAAAGCGTAGCAGAGGGCGGGAGAAAGTTAGGTGGGCGGAGGAGATTAAGAAGTTTGCAGGGACAACATGACACAATTAGTAGATGACCGCGGTAGTTGGAGAAGTATGGGAGAGGCCTTTGCCCTGCAGTGGGCGTAACCAGGCTGATGATGATGATGATGATTTAACAACATCGGTGTGTAGCCGCACGTGTGACTAGTGCGACGGTAGATGCGATGCATTTGTTTCTATTGCTGTTGTATTTTATGTTTTTAGATTTCTTTAGATTCTGCGTATGTTGTCATTTCTTATATGCGATCATCTTCAATAACGCCTTCAGCTGAGAGTCAGCGCTCGTTCTGCGTATCTCGTCTACGTCTTCGTTCTGTCGATCTGCATCAAATGTATGTTAACATACTTATTTAATAGCAAACAGTACAAACTGGGAAACAACCACCTTCAAGTATTCATTTTTGGGTCGGAGTACGAAACTAAGAAAATTAAGTACAAAATACCCACTTTTTTATCAACATTAGCAAACTCTAACTTGCGTCGAAAATGTTAAATTTTATCTAATGTCGTGTACAAAATGTGCCCTATTGTGTTGCCAAAACGTGCTCTGCTTGAATCATATCTTGATGACAACATGCCTGACGTTGTATTGCTAACCGAGACCTGGCTTCATGCAGATGTAGGTGACTCCGAGTTATTTCATACTTCTAATCAGTACGCCATTTATTGCCATGATCGTTCACATAAGAAGGGGGGCGGCGTGTTGGTGGCCATCAATAAAACTATTACTTCTTTTCTCGTTGACACTGACACTGCTCTTGAGGTAATTTGGGTGGCTTTTCCTACATTATACGGGAAGTTTCTGATGGGCGTTTCTTATCGCCCACCTGCCGCTGACCGCTTGTTCATGTCTGATCTTGATAAAAGTATTACCAGGGCCCTTGAACAGTTTCCCACTAATAAAATCTACCCAAGTGTGGATTTTATTTTCCCTGATGTTAATTGGCCTCGCTTGTCTTTACGGAGCATTTATTCAGGTGATCTTATTGAGCTGTGTTTAGAGTTCAATCTCATGCAGATGGCTTGTGAGCCTACCCGCGGTTGTAATATATTAGACCTTGTTCTCGCAACAGAGCCACATAGCATAAGCCCTGTTATGCAGCTTGATGGCTTGAGTGACCATAATCTACTGCAGTACTCAATTTATATTCCGCTGAAATTCGCTGGTGCTGAACGTAAGATTATCAGGGATTATAGCAAAGCAAATTATGAAGAAATGAACAATGAACTTGAGGTTTTCTTGCAGAAAACGTTTCTTCCATCATTCACAAATAATTCTGTTGAAGCGAATGGGAATTCATTTAGAAATAATATGTCACTTCTAGTAGACAAATATGTGCCACTAGTCACTATATCTAATGACAAACGTAACCCATGGTTTAATAAATCACTTAGATCACTAAGAAATAAAAAGAAAAGGTTATACGCTTCTGTTAAACGGTTATCATGTCCCTCGTCGTGTTCTAAATATTATGATTGTATAAATCTTACTGCCTAGCAATATGTGAAGCCGAAAAGAGGTATTTTTGCAAAGATCTGTCCTCACTTGTACTCACTAACACTAGAAAGTATTGGCAAGCTATCTCTCCTGATCGTGACAGTAATACAGTAACATTACATGACGCTGACAATGTTTCTGTCTCTGCATATGAGTGTGCTTCAACTTTGAATTCGTTTTTTAGCTCTGGGTTCACCAATGAAGACTGCTCCTCTATTTCCTGTGTCTCCAACCTTCATCATCGCTTCACTGCCCTTTTAAATATTAATGTTGAAGGCATTTAAAAACTAATACGCGATCTAAAGATGTCTACATCATGTGGCATTGACAATATTAATTCTAATATTCTAAAGAACACGTCAGCTATATCCAGTCACATTTTGTACTATATTTTTCAGCAGTCTTTATCCACAGGTCTTCTTCCTGCTGAATGGAAGATAGCCAAAATTATTCCTATATTCAAAGATGGAAACAGACACTCACCTGGTAACTACCGCCCCAATTCACTAACATGCATTTGTTACAAGCTTCTCGAGCACATCATTGCCTTCCTTTTATCTTGGCTTCGCAATTTCTTGTCTAATCGGCAACAGTTCGTATCTGGGAATAACTTTACCTCCTCGACGTCTGTTGTAACGTCAGCTGTAACCCAGGGTAGTGTGTTAGGCCCTCTTCTTTTCCTAATCTTTATGAATGATTTGCCCAGCAACATTTCCTCCTGCATACGACTTTTTGCGGATGATTGCGTGATTTACAGAACGATTAACTGTCATGATGACCACCTAACTTTGCAAAATGACCTTCACCTAGTCACACAGTGGTACGATCATTGGCAAATGACACTTGACACATCTAAGTGCTGTGTTCATACTAAGTTGCGTTACAAAAGCTGCTCGTCGGAAGTTACCCGTGCCTCTACTCACAAATATCTTGGCGTTTATTTTTGTACTAGCCTAGTCTGGGGGGGGGGGGGGGGGGCATTCATATCCAGAAGATATGCGCTAAAGCTAACTTAACTTTTTACGTCGTCATCTGCACCTCTTGCCATCTACCATCCGTCAACAGGCCTACCAAACTTTTGTACGCTCTTAACATGCGTCATCAATCTGGTCTCCTCATCAACAATACCTAATAGATAAATTGGAATCCATCCAAAGTCGTGCTGCCCGCTTTATTACTTCTAACTGCAGTCGTCAATCTAACATTACCCAAATTAAACACGATGTTCCCCTGCCGGACATGGGTTCCCGCCGCTCTGTTGCTCTGCTGTGCCTCTTTCATAAATACTACTATAACTCATGGTCCAGCCGCTTGCCGCTTGAAACTCCTTCTCGCACATCTACTCGACTTCATAATCACCTTAGTTTCGGGTGTATTTTTGGTCTCACACAGTCATTCAATAACTCTGCGTTATCGCGCGCACTCGCGCTATGGAATAGCCTTCCAAATAATATTGTCTCAATAAATGATCCTGCCAAATTTCGTAAACATTTGGAACTTCACATGTTCGCTTCTCTGTATTGTACGACTTTGTATTGTATTCGCCTTTGTATCGTTTTTGCACTTTGTCTTCCATTGTATTCCTTCGAATTTGTATGTATTTTTCCAATGTTTACCAGTGTTCCTTTTTTCTAATGTACAAACTTTTTTGTTGCTCTTACTATGTAGTTCCCTTTCTTGCGTTAAATATTCGTCATTTTTCTGTAACCCCCCCCCCCCCTGATCAATGCTCCTCCGAGCCTGTAGGGTAAACTGAATAAATAAATATATAAATAAATAAACCAAGATAGGCTATGTTTGCCCTCAGGCATGATAAAGACTCTTTTTTTTTGGCTATCTTGTTCAGCTTCACTCGTTCGTTGTACCAATTCCATACGCTATCTATTCTAAATTTCTACAGCGTTCATTTATTGCTTAACAGTGAATGAACAGTGCTTTCCACCTTTTGCCTTACCTTCTCTTGACCTCTAGTGTGTCAGAAACAGTGAAAAGAAATTAAAGAAATGTAAATAAGGAAGAAAACTAATATTTACCAAGTATAAAACTATCTGTCCAATTTTGTCTCACCAGCATTTGTTAAATCTCCTATTGGGGCTTGGCGATTCATAATGGGCAGTAGACGTAGCATATCGCGGAATATTACAAAAGACGTGACAGGCACTAACAGCTCCAGATGCGATCGGTGAGTCTGCTCTTACCAAATCGAACGTAGAGTGAGCCCCGCACCCCTGTCCGCTGGTTCACTATTGGTATTGATGATGGGTTCACGGTATTTGGCTTCAGATTTGGAGTTGGAGCTTTTGCATATCGAAAACAAAGTAAGACTGCACAAATAGTCAGATGAAAAGTGTGAAGCATATATAGTGATCTTGTAGTTCTTGAAGCACTAGTGGCAAAATGATACTGCCAAATAGTGCTACATCCTGCGAACATCTTTCGCATTTAATAGAGCAGGTGACCACGAAATGCAGAGAGAGGAGCTGTATTACCTTTGAAGACTGGGCATATCTTCCAAACGCCGAGGCCGCCAATGCTGAGGAACTGCCCGAGAGACGTCTCGAGGAAAAAGGTTGGAATACCCGCCAGGAACAGTGTCAGCAGGTATGGAACCAGGAATGCTCCTGGGAACAGTATACACTTGCTGTTACACCAATGAGGTAAGTAGAAGGGTTTAGATTGGGCAACGAGCGTACGTAATAACTGCAACATATCTGGCTCATCAGTAAAACACGATGCGCTTGGTAAAAATCGAGGCAACCCGAGAGGTCCGAAATAAAAACACCTAAAACAATCTAGGCATAGCTCATAACTGCGTTATTACAGAGATAGCTAATTAAACCCCACCAAACGCATCAATGTAAAGCCAGTCAAGCACACCCATTCAATGCAGACATGAAGAACTGCAAAAATTAAATAACAGTGCTAATTATTCCGAGCTGCACGATAAGCAACTGCTATCTTTCCTTGCACCTGGATATATTTATTTCTTAATGTGATTTTTCCGAAAGCACAGATTTCCGTTTTGATTTTCCATTGCCAGGGATCTTAAAACCATGAACGGGTGACTGAAACAAAAATCGGCAATGAATAGATAGTTACACAGTCATGTCTTTGTTCAAATTAGTATTATATTTGGTCATCGTGCGGCTAACACTGAAGTTTAATAGAACATGCAGGTTGGCTAGTTGTTACTGCATAACTTGAGGCAGAGCCCAAAAAACAGGATGACAACAGAAGGGAACGAACGAAGACACAGCTCGACTAACAAACGAATTTGTATTGCACATGGTTGCCATGTATATACCATTGAACAACAGGAAGAAAAAAGCGGCAGTCGCACCTAGATTTGTTTCCGGCAATATTATCCACCATAGGGCGCTACCGCGATAGGAAGATGATTTCTTTTTTTTTTTTACAGCGACACAGATGGACAACTTACACAGTTATCGTTCCTGAAAATTTAAAATGCCTCGATTGCCTCTCTAGTCCCATGATCTAGGTTCCTTGATAACACTTGTGATTTGTCAGACAAGGGTTTACAGCCACAACGCGAACAGTGTGCGGCTATTCTTCACCAGATTATTATTTTTCGAATGTTCCCGTAAGCGATCATTGAGGCACCTTCCGGTCTGAAGAATGTATTCCTTCCCGCAGTCTAACAGAATTCGGTACACCACTCCTTCCATGCAAGGAAAACAACCGCTTTTCGGTTTTTGTGTGTTTTTTATTGCAGTTACGGCGCCTCTTTGTACTATCGTTAACTCTCCTGAACAAACCAGACAATTTCAAAGGGGCTGAAAAGGCAACGTCAACGACAACACGATTGCCAATTTTCTTCATATTATAACGGTTTTCTTCATATTATCACAAGCGAAATATACAAACCCAGATCAAGTAACTAGGGAGATCATCGAAGCATTCTATATGATCCCAAACGATAACTCGGTAAATTGCCCATCTGTGTCGCTGTAAAAAAAAATCACGTTCCTATAGCGACAGGAGCCTATGGTGGGTAATTTTGCCGGAAAGAAATCTATGTGCGACAGTGGCTTTTTTAATAATAATAATAATATTTGGGGTTTTACGTGCCAAAACCACTTTCTGATTATGAGGCACGCCGTAGTGGAGGACTCCGGAAATTTTGACCACCTGGGGTTCTTTAACGTGCACCTAAATCTAAGCACACGGGTGTTTTCGCATTTCGCCCCCATCGAAATGCGGCCGCCGTGGCCGGGATTCGATCCCGCGACCTCGTGCTCAGCAGCCCAAAGTGGCTTTTTTTCTTCCAGTTGTGCGGTGGTATATATATGGTAACCAAGTGCAATAAAAATCCGTTTGTTAGTAGCGCTGTGCCACTGTGAAGTCACTAACACGTCGTCTAGATTGCCCTTCCCACCACCATGGCCATATCCCAGCGACTTAAAAGAACGTTTCTACGTGTGTCTAATGAAGTAAGTTAGCTAAAAGCGCATGAAGCTTAGAAATTGCTTTATGATTTTTCGTTACCCGCCAGAACGTTCATCATAGTTAATAACGCTGCATAATATTCTGCAATTGAATTGATGCAGAAATAAAAATTGCCTCGTCTCTGCTCAAATGCCTCCCAGGGAGGCTTCACAAACTTTGACGACTTGTAAATCATAGTTCTCGCTGGAACAGGTACACTCATGAGCAATGACTAGCCTCTTTCTTCGAGAAAGCAAGCGCATATACAAGGTGCCAATAAAACACACCACGCCGCAAGCATTGGAATCCAGTTTAGCTGTCGTGCATTGTGCTGCTGACCAATTCCTCGACGACGACTGCTGGGCATTATGAAGTACCGCACGAAACTTGAGTAGCTACTGTGAGCTGTGACCTGTCAAACAAGTCTACAGGGGAGGCGCCCCGAATTTCAGAGCGCAGCTCTAAAGCGCTCGTTCCTGCGGCGTGCGTCGTGATTGTTGTTCGCGGCAGCGGCGTAACCGACCGAACGAGCACAGCGAAAGATAAACGCTAACGCGGAGCGCAGCGAGGGATGAAACACGCGAGGAGGAAAGCGGAGAAAAGGGCGCAGCGGAACCATGAGGCGGAAAGCGCAGGATGGCGAAAGCATGCGAAGTGTAGCGCGGCGACAATGGCTACGACATGGCGCCAGAGCAGCGCACGTCGTCTGTACGGTCTGTAGGCACCGGCTGCTGTGATTCGCGCCCACGTGTGACCCACTCGCTACGTCTGCAATTTAGCGACGCAGTCGCGCCGTGCTTCGCTCTCTTTGAAACGTGCCGCACGGCACAGATTGTCTGCGCCAGCCAATGTATCGCGAAATGAAAAGAGGCATAGAGCGCCGCTCACTTTTCGCTTCAGGGAGTATCGGTGATTTTTTTTCCGATTTCCAGCTTAAACAAGCTCCACCAATATACCAGCATGGGAACGCAAAAGAGTTCGGTCCCACCAGAACGTTTCTGCTGAGAAAGACTGATTGAAGCTCCCACTAATCGTCTCGCAGTCCACTTGAGGGTAAATTGGCTGATAGCAGCAGTGCACTGGTGGTACAAGGTCAGCTTAGATGCACTCCTGTAGAAAGGCCTGCAGAACTCCTGGCGTATTGATTTGCGAGCGTGGCGAATCATTCTTGACAACTCAAGTAAAGTTCACAGCGATTTCTTTAGGGCGCTTGCTATTTTTACACTTGCTAATTCTCTTGCTGTTCTGCAAGGCACTAAATCTATTACCAGTAAATGAGCTTTACCCTATAATGTTAAATAAACGCTATAGATTGGAAGTGAAAAATGACAGTTCATTTCTTACTGAATTGTCAGGACTGTGCCGGCTTCAGCAAGCCCGTACATTGAGAATGCGTGAGTTTTGGAAGGTGCCTAGAACACGTAGAAAGTACGGCACTCAGATGTTAAAATACCAGATACCTGTGCTGCTTAATAATTCAGAGTTCCAAATATAACACAGTGCCACACCTAATTGTCTAATTAGCTCCGCTGTGACGTCCTATTTTCCGGAGCTTTTGCTTTCGCAACAGAATGTGTAATCTCGTGCAATATTCATGTACTCATTTGAACCTGTCGTGTGTTCAAGCGTATTCATTTTTCATTTTAGTATTTCTTTTTACATAATGATTTGTTCTTATGCTTCCTTTACTCGTATTGAGGACAATAGCAGCTGATTTAATACCGTACAAAAAAAAACCTCACTTCTGTACACTGTCCGATTTATTTATGTTGGCGTGCTGTATTTGTTATGCGACTTGTCTGCCAGTACTCGGGGGTGCAGGCCTCGTCAAGCCTGATGGGTGGCTTTTTGTCTGTACCCACCAAGTGTCTTTAATACTGAAATAAAAAGATTGATTGATTGATTGAGGTCCCTATGCGACTTGCAGACGAAGATCACTAAGTTTTCAAAGCGAACTTTTCCTTGCCCCTTCCTTCGACCTTTCCACTGCTGCTGCTGCTATCGCTACCTTGCACGTTGCGATGCGAGGAGTGGTTCAGGGCTCGTATATGCATCGCAGGAGCGTGGCAAAGACTAAAGCCGACGCGAGAAACTTTTCACCTTTCAAATGAAGGTCATCACAATGTCCTCTCGCGTTTCCTAAGCGTCGCTCCGGTACGCTCCGGACGGCTGTAATTATCCTTTACCCCTAAAGAACCCTGTAGAAAGTAGGGGCGCTATAACGTAAAACTATTCCAAACTTTTCTATTCCAATTCTGCAATCAGCCCACCGCAATTGGTCAAAAACTGTTTTAAACCATCCCCATTTTACCTGTTTGCCACGTGACATCACAAAAACCACGATAGCTCCCCATTTGATATGACGTTTACACACTGATTACGCATGATTTGACCGAACAAAAAAAAATAGTTATTTCTGATTCGGCGCCTTTTGACCATTAGCCCTCGGCTATTGGTCAAAAGTTTTCGGGCTGCACCCATTTCACCTGCCTGTCACGCGACGCGACAAAACCTCATAAACTCACTGCGTCAAAGTGACGTGTACGCGTTAAAGCCGAACAAAACTGAATTTTCTTCTGAATGGCCGCAGGTTGCCCCGTTCCGAAACGAATAAAAGATGGCTGCCGCCGATCGCTCAGGCACTGACTACTCGCACCTGCCAGAAAGCACGGCTTTATTTTCGTGCAATAAATCTTTTCGTGGGGCCGTGTGACGTTTTCGAGCACTTTCGGCACGTTTACGACCTCACAGTGCCAACTATTCTTTGCTGAGGATCCGTTTTAGCGGCATTCTTAACCTTCCGTTGCATGCTGCCGCGATTTTTGACCAGCGACCTCAAGCTAAGTAAGGGAAAGTGGACCAAACGCAGACGCCGCCACCACCCTCTTCATCCGGTTATGGATTTTTACTGCAGTGGCTCGGCCCCATCGAACCCCTCTCCAATTGAGCGTGCTCCTCACCTCTTGTCAGCCAATTACATAAGGCAAGCCACTGAGTGTAGGCAATGTTATTCATTTTTCAACTAAAGAAAAGTGACCTCCCATAAACGAGGAGAGCATTTCATTGGTCTGTTCGGACAAGCCTGCGGATGACCGTCCAATGCTTGCGTCGGCGGTTACGCAAATTTGTCGTCAGAAGATTGGAATAAAAACATATTGAAATAGTTTTACGTTATACGGCCCTTGGTACACAAACATTGAGACATTGCCTACCATCCGGCGTCTAACGGACTGGTAGAACGTTCTTATTGTCAGGTTAAACCTACCGTAGTGTGTTCAGATAATGCCATGTCATGGACAAAAGTAGAGGTTACGCCATACCGGCTGATTCATACTTCGACGACAGCCTGTGCCACTGTTTCTGCGGTAGTTTTGGTAGGCGGAACAGCTTCGGGCCAACTAGTAAAACGGTCGACGTACGTTAATATGTATCTATGCACTTGCACAGCAGGCAAAGGGCAAACGATATCTCTGTGGATATGGCTGAAGCGGGCATCAGGACGTGGAAGACTTTCTACTGGGCTGACTATGTGTCAAAACACTTTAGTTTGTTGGCATTTAAAACAACCTCGCGTCCAGCTCCGAGCATTAGCTTTTATACGGGGCCAGACATATTTGGAACTTACCAGGCATTGCGACGCTTTCGTTCCCGGGTGTGAAAGGGAGTGTAGGGCTTCAACAACAGTTCGGAAAAAAGCTGGTGGCACATATGGAAGATAGCGGTTGTTTGAAGTATTACAGATAATAGGAACGCCACTACCAGGCATTAAAGAATCTTCAGGAACCAGTGAAGTACCAGTGGCGCGGAGTTTGCGCAGATCGTTATCATCACGCTGTGCTGCGGGTAAGCGTGTGAAATCCCCGTGGTGTGAAATCTCTCTACATCTGGGGACGGAGGTCGAGTCGACGTGCAGCCGAGATAGTGCATCGGCCACTGTGTTGCGCTTGCAGTTGACATGACGAATGTCGCTGGTAAACTCAGATATGTACGCCAGGTGTCCAAGCTCACGAGGAGTACACGGGGTGCTGTTTGAATTGAGGACGTACGTTAGGGGCACGTGATCTGTGCCTATGAAGAACTGATGACATTCGAGGTAATGGCGTGAGTGCTTGACGGAAAGGTATGTAGCCAGAACTCGGGCCCAGAAGTGCTATAGCGCCGCTTTTGTGGTGCCATCATAGAGAAAAAATAGACAGGCTGTCAAGTGCTGGCGACAAACTGTTGGAAGGCAGCAAAAACAGCTACATCCGAAGCTTCAAGCATGATGAAAGTGAGGCTGTTGTGTACAGGATGAACAAGGAGTGTCGCCTTTGCGAGTTGCGCTTCCATGTTTTCGAAAGGTGTGGTTGCTGCGACTGTCCAAGGGAAAGGAACACTTGGTCTCATGTGGCCACCGAACAAGTCATGAAGTGGCTGCAAGATGGTGGCGCAGCGTGGCAGGAACCTGCGTTAATAATTTATGAGTCCTAAATACTCCCGAAATTTCCTCACTTTTGTCGGTCGTTGAAATGCGGAACTGGCACTGACACGACTGGATAGTGGGCGGATACCGTGACGATCGGCGCGATGGCCAAGTAAATCTAACTTTGAGACGCCGAGTTCGCTCTTTGTGGCGTTGGGAACGAGATCGTACTGCCGCAGTGGCGTGAAAAGATGGCGGAGGTGACTCTAGTGTTCGGACGTACTGCAGCTGAAGGCAATGAGATCATCTCAATCGAAGGAACACGAGAGGCGGCGAAGTACTTAATCCACAAAACGCTGAAATGTCTGAGCTGCGTTACGGAGTCCAAACGGCACACGGAGGCACTCGAATATGCCAAAAGGAGTGAGGATAGCAGTCTTCTGTATGTCTGATGGCTACACAAGGATCTGGTGATACGATTTTATCAAATCAATTTTACTCAAGGTTCTACAGCCATAGAGTGCGGCAGGGAAATTTTGTATATGTGTAATCGGGTATCGGTCTCCGATCACCACATTTTTGGGGTGCCATGTGGAGTGCTGAGGTCCAAATGCTAGATGAGGGCCGCACAAAATGAAGTTCGCGCATGTGCTCAAATTCCTAGTGAGCAACCTTGAGGCGGCGTTGTGCTGGCGACGAGATCGTGCGACCAGTGGGCCTTTCGTGAGGATATGGTCTGTTACTTTATGTTCGACAGGTGTGTCAGTGAAGTGCGCAAGGAAAAGGACAGGAAATTCCGCAACAACTGCTCACCAGGGCCACAGAATCCTGGAGTGCATGTGGAGAAGCTGCAGTGATGTGGAACATGCGACAAGATGTCTTGGACACTAGAGTGGGTTTCGGTGTTGATGAGGCGATGTTCTCTGATGTCAACGAGCAACTTGAATTGCCACAAAAAGTCTGCGCCTGTAATGGGAACTCGGACGTCGGCTACAAGAAAACACCAGAAAAATTTCCGTTTCAGTCCAATGTCCAGAGTGACTGATTATTGACCTAAGTTTTAAAAGTGGAGCCATTGATGGCGGTGAGCAAAGGCGTAGCATGGTCACGTCGGCGATGCTCTGATAACGCACGCAGAATAACAAATTTTGGCGCCGGTGTCTATGAGGTAGCGCAGGCGTGGAATACGTGGAAGAAACGGCTGGTCCCGGGACCGACAACGCTAGCCGTCCTCAGTGCAAGGCCCGGTAGCTTCCTGCGAAACTGCGAGGTGGACGGCACTATCTAGCGCGGGTACCGTAACCAGCGTGGTAACAACAGATTTAAGACGACCGCGGCGAGGAAAGATAGACCCGGCTATCGTGCCCTTAAATGGAGGCTCGGGTAATTAAAGAGGAGCTTGTGGACGAAATACAGCCAACTCACTTAGAAGCTTGTCGACCTGTCGCGCGAGGTTTGCATTCTACACAATAATGTGCTCAAGATGGTCATCAAGAGATGGCGTGTAAGCGGCAACAACGTGACCACGGCGGACTGCAGCGATGCCTAGGAGGCCAACTTCCATAATTCTGTCTGCCTTTTCAGCTAAAGCATCGAACGAGTCGGTGAACGATACATTTTGAACCATGCGTACCTGGCGAGGCAGTCGTTGAAGAAACACCTCTCTGGAAATGGCAGTGTCCGCCGACGTTTAGTCGTTGCCAACAAACTGACGCCTGCAGCGAAGCTATTGAGTTGCTTTTTGCTGGCCAAATTCTTTCGTGGTGAGCAGAAGCTGCGTCCAACGTTGGTCAGATTCTGTCGTGCGGCGCAGAAGCGCAGCCTTTTAGGCGTCGTACAGATTTTCGTCAGGTGGCATCAGAAGGATGTCACCAATGACGGAGGTGTTCGAAGTTGTTAGAGCGCCGATAACGCAGTCGAACATTGACTGCTGGGAGGTAATAAAATTTTGCCGGAAACGACACTCGATGGTGGCAAACCAAAGGTGGCCACCAGGTCTGGTGGCCAATAGTCCAGAAGATTGACGGTTGCAACATCATAAGCTGCCGAGAAAGCGGTGGCGTCTTGTGGAAGCCACATAACTTGCCTCTTTGAATGAAGAGCGGTGCAGAGGATTCCAAGTGCGCGGTGCCTATGTAAGAAGCTGCAGTTCGAAAGCGTCCGAGGTCAGCACTTGTCGGTTGTGGAGTCACGCATATAGCCGCACTACATAGTAATATGTATTTTGACACTCGATCACACTGACGAACACGTGGCGATCGGGGAACCAGCGGCACACCATGCGCGTCCAGCTTCCTCCGAATATTATTCCTTCGAGCCGATGCACAAAAAGTAGTAGACGCTGCAATCTCTTATGCCGTCTTATGCCGTAATAAGTACATGTTCCCTATTAAAATTAATCTGGTAATTTTGCATCTCTGTTCATGTCGCCAACTTTTATCGGGCGCTGCTGCACATACCTTCCTGAAAAACGCCTACGTCCTCTGAAAAAAAAAAGCGTTACGCATAATCTACAACTTATCCTGCTATCATGTGACTGCGCTGCTCTGCGGAATGACTGATGTTCCAAACATTTTTATACTCCTTAATTACGGCGAGCTTTACGATGCAGACAAGGATTAAAAAAAGTCGCAGTTTCGCCCGAAAGGCGAAGCATTGATTGTGCTAGCAAATTAGCAGAAACCTACACGAAGTGAGCATACTACTGTTATCGCTACTATAAACTTGTAAACATTCCTTCACCAACTGAATTAACAGCCATGGTTTCAGTGCACACAGGCAATCATAAACACATCAAACTCGATGAGCGCAGACAATCGCTGTCAAAACGCTGACCTGAGCAAGCATGGCAGCAGCAGCGAGCAAAGTGACCTGCCTGCTGTCTACCGCTTGAATGCAAACAGCGCGCACAAAGGTATGAGCCATCTGCAGCAATCAAAATAGGGCATGTACGACCACGCGCTGCTGCCTAAAGGACTGCGGTGTTGCTGGCGGAGTGGAAGCCTACCTCTCCCTCCGTGGTACCTCAACACTTCCCTCCGTATAACGCGCGAGATTAAGCCGTGATCTTCAGTTTCACTCGCCCCGGTCGCGAAATTGAATGAATGAATGAATGAATGAATGAACGAACGAACGGTTGATTTCTGTAGATACATACAGAAAAACGAAGCGAATCTACAGGCTATTCAGCCTCATGGGGCTTCGCCACGAGGTGACATAAGAGACATGAGTACACAGGAAACGGCAATTTAGCAAACAGTGCTATTCAATGCACCGTGACACAAATATAAGAAGCAGCGAAAATATGTACACATATACAATACAAAATTAAATTGGCAACAACATCTGTGCGTGCAACGTGTATATAGAGAAAGAAAAGAAAAAAGTAATAAAAGACATGAAAAACCAGGCTTATAAACTAAGAGATTTGGAAGCATTGCATGTATGATTTGCGTGAGCATACACATAAGCCAGCAGACGCCAATAGTGACGCATACAAGGTAGCAGCGACTGCCTACATTAGCCCATTCACAAAGAGTTCTTTGACGTCGTGTTTGAATTTTGTTAGTGAGCGGTAAAAATGTATGTTTTTTCACCGACGAAATTTAGAAGCAGAGGCACGCAATATTTATTCAGTGCTCTACCATACCGTGTCCTTGCAACAGGTAGCTGAAGTCGTTGCTTACGCAGTGAATACTTGGTCGTAGTGTCATGTGTTGGAGAAAAGTGAAGTTTGTTTTCGTGAACGTAAAGTACTAGTTTAACATTGTAGACTTGTCTCGCTTTGAGTATACAGTCTTTTGTGAACAGACGACTGCTAGACATTTCCCTATGGTCGCCGTAATAGTTTTTTGAATGGGCGGAGCAATATTTTTGTATAAATTGTAATTTGTAGAAGTTCTTTTCAGTTGTACGCCATGCAAGCCTGCTATAGGACAAGCACGAGTAAAAAAGATTGTGAGATATTTCTCTGCCTCAGCCAAAGTGGTACGAATGTACTTAAATTAAATATGCACCCAAGAGGCTTGCTGAGTTGTGACGTTAGTCTGTCGACATGAGCGTTCCAGAACATAGTTTCTTCGAACCATACTCCAAGAAATTCTTGCGTTTCAACATGCTGCAGCTCCTGGTTCGTAAAGATGACTTTAATGTTTTCCATGCACGGCTTGTTGGTAGGCTTAAATACTATGCACTTAGTCCTTGCTACACTAAGCGTGAGCTTATTTTGCAGCAGTCATTTCTCCAATTATCGTAGGCAGTCACTTAACAAAACCTCAAGGTGTGTGAGTGATCTAGCTGTAAAAAACATCTATTAGTATCATCTGCGTAAATGATCAGCTCAGGGGAGATTACGATGTCGCAAAGATGAATGATATAAAATTAATCAAGAAGAGTGGCCCTAGGATTGAGCCGTGAGGTACCCCAATATTTTCAATGTTCATACGAGAGACCTCATTGCCCAGCTTAATATATTTTTTGTATTGTGGAGGTAAATTATTATTAGTTCTGATGCCACTACTCTTATACCATAATTCTACAACTTTGCAAATAGAATGTCATGTTTTGTCGAGTCAAAAGCACTTTTCAAGTCACTGAATGGACCTATAGTGTACGATCTGTCTTCCACATTCTCAAGCATTTCTCCTTTTGTATGTAATGGAGCCGACTCTTTTGACTCGCATTTCTCGAACCCGTAGTGTGCTTCACTGGTGGTGTGGTGCTGTTTGAAAAGGTGCTCACTTCTAGTACGTATGACCCCTTCAAAAACTTTTCAAAGGACCTGTAAACTCGTAATCGGTCGGTAGTTCGATAGCATATCCTAAGCAGCCCCTTTGTATTGGGCAAACGCGGGCTGCTTTGAGATTGGAAGGTGCCAGTTTCCCACACACAGTTCAACATACATGAAATGGCATGCGAGGTCAGTGGCGCCACGTATTTTAGAGGGCTGGATTTTATTTAATCAGCGCCAGAAGACATCATCACGGACCTTACTAATTAGTTTTTCAACTTCATAAGGAGTTTCAGGGGTGAAAAACAGTGAGTATGGTAGAGGCATTCGCACCGCAACAGGCGGATCAGTTCCACCTCAGGTTCCATTCATGTCGTCACCAGTGTTGACAAAATATTCATTCATCGCTGTTGGTGCTTCGGTATCTGTTTGATCGTCCGCAAAAGCAGTGATACCAATATGAGCTTTTATTTTATTTTCAGTTAGAGTATTTTTCTCATGCCACATTTTCCTTGGGTTATCGTAAATTTTTTCAAACATGCGATCATAAGAGGAAATCTTACCTTTCTTGAAGTCGGTGCTTAGCTTCTTGCGGTAACTTTCGAATTCCTTGAGAGGTGATACATTGCGAGATTTAACGAAAGCGTGCTACATTTTTTTTCTTGTACTCTGTCATATAATACGCCGCTTATCCGTGGCTCGCATTTCTGTTTCTTCCGTGAGGACTTGTATGTAATAGGAGAGGCACGTTCATAAGTGGCCTTCAGTATTTGAAGAAAAAGATTGTAAGCTCGGTTTGTATTGCTTTCTCAGCACAGTATATCCCAATATATCACAGTATATCTACGCAACTTAAGCGCGAGAACGGTCTAACGCTAATTTGTTTATCTTGCGATAACTTTCGATGCCTTGATTTCTTATTTGTGTTCCAGAAATGAGAAGAGAGAAAAAATAGGCAGGTGATCGCTCACATAAAATGATAGCAGGGCCGAGTGATCTTTTCCGTTTGGAATATTTGTGACCCTAACATGAAGTAGCGACGAGCTCTTCTCCGATGTGCGACTCGTCTCGGTCGTCGTGCTTGCGCATACGTAAGAATCTAAACTTCACTGGGGTTGTTTGGAACTGGGAGAATCACCCAGCACGTTAATGTTTACGTCGCAAATTACTAAGAACAGCAGGCACATGGAGTCTAACTTTTGTAAGAGAGTATCAATATACTTAAAGAATCTTGCTTTTTACCAGTTGGTGCCCGATAAACCACCACAACAACAATTTTCTTAATCTTGACCACAGAGCACTCTACGCGCGACTAAATGCCCGTAACGTAACTTAATATTTCATGATTAAGTTTTTTTCTGACATATGGCGATGCCATCGCCGTGACTACAAGGACGTGCTAAACCGTATAACCCGCAAAGCTTGGTGGAACGTTCCTTGGAGTTAACCAGGTTTCAGAGGAAGTTAGCACTTGAAATTTTCGTGCCAAATATTTTTTTTCGATAGTCACGATTTTACTTTTCGTTCCTAATTCTTGGAGTGCTTATTGGACGACGCTAAATGGTATGCAGACTTTGGGTAACCAGTTTCTTGAAGCCATTGATGTCACAGTACTGGCTGATTTTTCCATCCACTGTGAGATTAAAAACACTACGAGTAGTGTATGCATTTGATTAATTATGTTGTAATTTTTGCGATATATGCGTGCTCGCCAATTGTGAGCACCTCAGATATCTCCGGTTTCCGCGGAAGAATCTTCCACCAGTTGTGCACACGAACTTCGAGTTAGCTTTAGCAATTGCTGCACCGAGCAGAAGCCTAGCATGTTTAATAAAGTTCTCATACACGTACATGGGCTGTGATGATCTGAAACCTATATTTTTAGCCGACGGCGTTTTCTTTCTCCTTTTCGTTCAAAAAAGCATTCCCTTTGCCGCGTCGGACGAGACGAACAACGTTAGCATTATTCTGCAAATAGACATTATGTCACACGATGGCAAGATTTGCTTCCCAATAGCTCTGCCGAGTTCCTTTGCAATTTTATTGGGGGTGCATTTTATATTCAATCTATCCACGCCAGTGTGCTGCTCGAGTTCGTCAACTTTTTATTTCAGTTTCTTGTTTTCCATTTCAAGCTGCCTGTTTGTTTACTGGCTTCTTTGAGCTAGTAGTTGCACCACAGCCCAACGCCGTCCCCCTCCCTCTGATCCCTGCGCGGCCTCTCGCGCGACTTCCTCGCGCGCGCGCCAGATTGTGCTGCCGTCGCGGCTCCCTTCACGTGCCTTCACTGGCATATACCTCACAGGGCACGCGGCGACAGTGTTATCGCCCTTGGGTTTTATGTGCAACATCACGGTGACGGTGGCGGCAACTGGCAAAAACGCGGCTGGAGTGTCTACATAACTGCTGTCGCAATAAAACAATATTTCAACCCTGATTGATGTAGAATTCACAGAATAAGCTTCCATATCTCCTCTGCGCCCTAAAAAAACGCTTGGGAGAACATCTCACGCAAATTATCGTGCCCACATGTTAGAAAATACCTTTGTTTTAAACAGTATAGCGCAGAATGGTATTCATACTACTTCCTGAAGCACGTCTGCGTTCACGTGTTTTACACAGGTTTTTTTTAGCTGCCAGAAATGTTAAAATTGCACAAATGGAAATCACGGCAATGTTAGGTTTGCCATTCTATTGTACGGGTTGGCAGTCTAAAGACACACAGCAATTTCCGTACTTCCGTGCGCTATTTCCGAAGTCACGGTAATCAACTTTATCATTATCAACACTAGGTGGCTACATCAAATGAGCACTTTGGCGCCCGTCCTCGACACTACTTATCCCTACGATCAAATTTCGAATAGCGGAGTTGATGTGGGAGCTACGCGAACAATTAGTTCCCATTGGCAGGCTTCTTGAAACCGGAACTGGCTGGAAAAGGAGAGTCTGTGTTGTCGATGTCGCCTCCCCCTCCCCGCCTTTGTTCACGTCTCCGAGGTCACCGCCGGTCTGGCCCCGCGAGGAGCTTGCGTTATATCCTTGCTGTCTCCAGCGTTGGCCAAGCGCTTCAATGCCGGCTGGCATTGAACCACCAAGATCCATAGAGCAACATCCTGTGACGTCTACGAAAACGCTCACTGCCGAAGTTACTGATATCCATCCTCAGTGAACCGTCGTCGTCTTCGTATCTTGCGCCTCAACACGTGACGCAACCATGCTATTCGCGCCTTGTGACTTCTTCGTCCGTCGCCGTTCCCTTCTGTTGCCCTTTGCAGTCATAGCACTCAGTTCTGGCCGTGGTATCATGTATGTGCGTGTCTGTGTGCAATGTGTCTTTCCTGCCAATTGCTATACATCGCGGAGAATGCCTCGGTCGCGCTCAAACAGTGGGCTCCTCAATGCTCCTCAGCGTCCCTCGCCGCGTTCGACAGTGCGACACCGCCATTGGAGTGCTTGCATCCGTCAATCTCTGGTGACCTTACAGCCCCACAAGGCACGCAACTTGTCAGCCTGCTAAGCGAACTTATCATCTCTTTCGACTGCCATCAACATTCTTCCGCCGCATCTTGCATAGCATCGACACCGTTTCGAATGCCCCACTCCGGCAGCGCCCTTACCGTATCTCAGCTTCTAAACGCTATGTCATCGACAAACACGTGAGCGATATGCTTCGGCGTGGCGTGATTAAGCCGTCCCATAGCCCGTGAGCTTCGGACATCACCCTCGCATAGAAGAAACATGGTTCTATTCGCTTCTGCGTTGATTAAAGACGTCTTAACAAAATTACACGCGAAGTCTTATATCCCCTACCGATAGACGATGCTCTTGAATGCAATGTCCCTGTTCTTCTGTTTGGATTGGATTGGAGGTCCGGATATTGGCAAGTACACATGGCAGAGGCTGGCCACTCAACAGGCTTCGCCACGTCAGACGGATTATACGAATTTATTGCAATGCCATTCGGCCTATGTAATGCGCCTTCTACATTCGAGCGTATTATGGTCAGTATCTTGTGGGGGGGGGGGAGTGGCACTAACGACCCATCTCCAGCGACTGAGCGAGGTGTTAAGCTCTGTTACTAAAGCGGGCCTGCAGTTTAATATAAAAAATGCTTCTTTGCTGCTTGCGAGCTTACCATCTTAAGTCACGTAGTATACAAAGTAGGCTCCGGGAAAACTTCGTACAGAACCGCAGCTCCCAAAGCCTATCACCCTCAAGACACTACGCAGTTTCGTGGGCTTCTGCTCCTATTTTCGCCGCTTTATGGGAAACTTCGTTAAGATAATCGTCCCTTTGAGTCAAATGCTGGCCAGAGACCACTACCTCTGCGCCTGATCGAAAGCATGCGATGAGGCGTTTACGAACCTACGGTGATACGCACCTCCCCTCCTACTCTGCGACATTTGACCCCAGTGACCCAGTTCAAGTCCGCACAGATTCTACTGTGGTCGGCCATGGGGCGGCCCTCGCCTCACGTGGTCTTGAGGAATACGTCCTTGCTTATGCTCGCCGCACGCTCACAAAGAAGAAGCTAAACTATTGTTATACAGAAAAGTAGTGTTTAGCCATACGCAGGGCATTTACGAAATATTGGCACGTGTACTTGTATGTCTCTATCGGGCGACCGCGTTTCGCCGCCTAACAAATATGATCGCACAGCGCAGGACGCGCCTGCATGTATCGTAAGCTTCTCGAAATTTTCCTATGGTTCTACTCGCTGTCTGGTTTTACGGAACCTTGTGTTATCTGATTTCATCGCGTGACGAGAATGATGTAGAACTTTGTGAAAGACACGTGGATCCCAGCGATTAGTCTGGAACGTTCGAGGACTGATGTATAAAAGCCGACGCGCTTGACCCCCTGATCAGATTTTGACGATCGCCGACTGTGTTCGCCGTTGTCGCCGTTCTTTAAGTGTAGCCTGTTTTGTGGGCATAGGTTCGCCCAATAAAAGTTAGTTTCGTCTTTCACAGTATTGCTGTGTTCGTTATACGTCACTACCACGTGACAATATTGAGCTTATTTATGCGGCCGCACATCGAATGTAGTGTCACACCACCACCCACTGTGCTGGCTCTCCTCATTGAAAGACCCCTGAGGCCGCCTCGCACGCTGGGCGCTCATTTTGTAAGAGTACGACATCAGGATTGTGTGCGTCCCAGGACGCAGGCTCACCGATGCCGACGCTCTCTCCTGCTCGCCAATTGTGTCTGACGTACACAGTCTTTGTGCACTCAGTTTTCTCCTGCCAGAACTTGTCATCGATGACATGTGCTCTGAGCAAACAAAGAACCGTGGATTTCATCGCTTTTGGAGCTTCTAGCTGACCCTGCAACTGCTCCGGCTTCTGAGACTCTAAGAAGGCAGGCGCACCACTTTGTTGTTCACGATCAACTCCTATATCGCCGCAACTATCTCCCTGAGGGTCGGCAATGGCTCCTAGTAATACCGCGCCATCTTTGGGCGAATTTGTGCGCATCATTTCACACTGATGCCCTATGTGCACACGGTGGCGTGTTAAAGACCTACACCTACCTTCGGACTCCAGTATTACTGGCCTGGCACGAACAAGTTTGTTCGCAAATACGTCTGATGGTGCCTCGGCAGCAAGCGCCGAAACTCGGCCCTTAATTCGGCTGCTGCACCTTTACAGTCGCTTACTTGTCCATCTCGTCCTTTCGATCGGGCAGGAACCGACCGTTATGGTCCACTTCCTTGCACCGATGCTGGCAAACGCTGGATTATCGTTGCAGTGAATCGTCTTACACGCTATGAAGAAACTGCTGCACTCCCATCTGCAACTGCTGGATATCCAACTGAAAATATTTCACAAACAAAAGAATGCCTCCATAACATCACTGATGAGGTCAGAGGGTAGCGGGAGAGGGCGCGCAGCCGAGGGAAGGAGGCTTGCCGCAAAGCACTCCTTTCCCACTTCGCATGCAAGCGGGTTGTGTTCGTGCTCTCTTGCAGCTCCGCTGGCCGCTCGGTGACATTTGCCAAATTGCGGAGCAGAACCCGCTGAAGTCTGCCGCGTTTACCTTGGAAGCTCGTACTCATGTTTAAAGCATAGGGACAGCGCTCGTACAAACCAGTGCGAAACAATTATAATGAAAATTATTTATATACCAAACCGTCGTTAACTACCAATATTCGCAGCTAATAGATTACATTTCGTCATTTCCTGAAAGTGCTCCCTTTGCAATTCCTAACTTGTGGTTAAGTTTACGGCTACAGTTCTATTAGTCCACAGATATAGAGGTGGGTAGTACAAGTAAAATAACTTCCTGGCACCATCAATCAATAAAATTGCTCTTGTGTTACGAAGCAAAGCTGGCCGATTTCTCAGTCAGCCAAAACACAGCAAAATTTAAAGTTAGACCTTTTGATTTTAATTCACACATTCCTTAGAGCAAAAAGACTGACTTCCGCGCATTGCGAAAGTGTCAATTTGTTCATTCACAACTGAAATTTGTACGTATTGAGCAAACATAGATAACATAAGATCCAAACCAATGCGATAATTAACCACCACAGGCTGAGTACCCTGATCTTGAATATCACGTATGTTATGACGGCGACACATTTTGTGACTTACAGAAAGAAGGCATAGTACAATAGAAGTATTTCATTGACTGTATGAGAAGTAAGGACCCACAGAATTTTAAATTGGCGACGTGCATTGGATGAACAGGAAGTAGCCCATAATTGCTCTCATTATTTTAACTACATGTCGAATGAGGGAGCATATTTCTACGGCATTTACGAGCTCATATAATCTGCCTGCCATCATGCTTTGCATCATATTCATAATGTATACAGAAAAGCACGGCGAGTACTAGGACAACTAGTTTGACACGACAGAAACGCAAGGAACCAACCGTTCATAAATAAACTCTTAACAGCACTCTTCATCGCAAGGGGGATTTCCAGTTCTTATTTAATTAGCCTGAAATAATCGATACTTTTATTACTGGTACTATTAGGCACACCCGCCGTGGTTGCTCAGTGGCTATGGTGTTAGGCTGCTGACCACAAGGCCGCGGGATCGAATCCCGGCCACGGCGGCCGCATTTCGATGGGGCCGAAATGCCAAAACACCCGTGTACTTAGATTTACGTGCACGTTAAGGAACCCCAGGTGGTAGAAATTTCCGGTGTCCTCCACTACGGCATGCCTCATAATCAGAAAGTGGTTTTGGAACGTAAAACCCCGTAATTTAATTTAACATTAGGCACATTTTCCGGCAAAACAAATCATGTTGAGCGTCGTCTATAATACAGGTACTTAAAGAGGTTCATACACTGAAGCTGAGCTTAAACCAAGCATGATTGAGCAACAAAAACAAACACCCATTCAAGACCTTCACTACAAGCATTTCACCGACAGCAGATGGGCTACCATAATTGCGAATGGATCAAGCGACGCCGCTCCTAGTAAGTCCACACTCATGCAAAATGAATAGCTGCTCATGCAAAATGAATACGTGCTCAAAAAGTAAAGTGAAATACTTGTGCTCACTAGCTGTCAATAATAAACCTGAAAAAGCGTCGCAGAAATGGAATTCCCGATGTTAGAACACCACAGAGCCATGCACCACATGTGAAGCCATGATTGAACCATCTTTGTCTAATGCTTGGTTGACCTGGTTTCTTGCGTCTTCCGTTTGTTGCACGCTTGATCAAGCTGCTCTGTCTTATCTTTACTATCTTCATACTTGGGACGACAACCGAAGCAGATTACAAAGCGCGATTCGACTTGTGGTATCACTGAGCAAGTGGCAAGGGTGAACGGATTTAAGCTCGGCAGACACACAAAGGCAACCATGCCTCGCCCGATGTAAAGTTCAGACAAAGGGAAATAAAAAAAAGCATGTGCGGCGACGCCTCGGAGCGCGCATGTTCCTTGAAACCTAAACTAGCACTCGCCTTCCGGTGGTTGGTAAAAGTATTCATCAGTGAGAAGCATCATTATCCTCAACCTGCTTTATGTCCACTGCAAGACGACGGCCTCTCTCTACGATCTCCCATTACCCCTGTCCTGCGCCAACCGATTCCAATTAGCGCCCACGCATTTGCTAATTTCATCACTACACCTTGTCTTCTGCCGTCCTCAGCTGTGTTTCCCTTCTCTTCGTACCCATTCCGTAACCGTAATTGTACTACGGTTATCTATGCGGCGCATTACATGACCTGCGCGGCTCCATTTTTTTTCTCCTAATGTCAATTAGAATATTTGCTAGACCCGTTTGCTCTCTCATCCAAACCGCTATCTTTCTGTCTCTTAACGTTATGTCTAGCAGACTTCGTTCTATCGCTCTTTGCGCGGTGCTTAACATGTTCTCAAGTTTCTTTGTGAGTCTCCATCAGCCAGGCGCATCAACAGCGATTTACGCATGAGGCCGGTTCTAACTGCTCACAGGCTTCTGACTGCTGCACCGTGTTCGACTTCTCGCTTGCTTACTCTGTCAATAGACACCTTGACAATTCATTTATTTATTTGTTGACTGCAGCAAGACCAGAAGAAGACAAAATGACGAAGGCGGCCTACGTTGCGGTGAACGGTCGCACAGCGAAACCTCGTGCATGCATTTCGTGTTTTTTTGCAACGAACTTTCTAAGAGAGCACCCGGATCCTACGCGAGTGAAACGACGCATGCGCCATGGCGTGATGGTGCGCGTGGGTGCGTGACGGAACTTCAAACTCTTAACCACTGTCGCAGCACGATTAAAATCATAGTTCTCGCTGCATATTAAATCACTGAAATGTGAGACACTGCATTTACATCACTAAACGAACCACCCTCGCTCTTTGAGAAAGTAGCTGTAGAAAACTCATGCGTAGAATGATATTTTCAGCCAGCACAAAGTTTAATCTACACGACAAACATTTAGGTGGGCCACATGCTGCTCCTATTCCGCGGTTACGGTGTTCTTGAGCCAAGATATAGGTTTTCTTGAGGCATGAAAAATTTACCAGAGCTGCGCACCAACGTGAGATCGACCCGCAGTATGCATGTAAATTTGGCCCATTCTTGTATTCGCAGGACGCAGTCTTCTGCGGCAATAAGCCACATAATCTAGATATTAACTATGTACACTAGGTCATTGATGCACGTGGTGTTGGACAGATCGCGACGCCCCTATCATGGCTGCGAAAACAGGTGGCTGGTCCTTGCCTAATATCCAGTACACCTTCACTATAAATGTACAATAACAAGGTCCACAATTGGGTATTTGTGGCTAAGAAAGTAAAAACCACGCAATATTTAGAAAACCGGAAAACCCTTTTGTTCACTTCTTGTAGCCAATTGCTCATACACTCTTCACGCTCATGATTTTTGCATAAACACGGCAAATATGCAGTTTTGTTTAGTGTCTTGACGGTCGCTTTATTTGAGATATTCAAAGAATTCCCTCCAAAATCTTAAAATTTACTAATAAGGGATCCCGCTTCTCGTTCACATGTATTAAACCAGTGCGCCAGTAATAAGTTACATTTATCAAGGCGAAATATGATGCAACGCATTTGGTATATTAAATACTATGTGATACAACAAGCGTTCACTAATAGTAAACGAACAGAAGCCAATAAGATAAGTCAATGGTGAATTTTCAGAGACAAGGATGATCTAACATACGGCGAAATTCTAGTCGGCGCTACCGATGCCCAAGTTCCTGGCGTTTAAGGCGTTCCTTGTATCCGTTCTACGCAGTTTAACGCAACCATTGCTGTCTCTCGAGCCTTGTCATCCTGCGCACTCACCAACGATAAGCCCAGCACCATGGAGCCTACGTCTTAAAGCCCAAATGAACTTTACTGGCGTAGTCACTTCGGCGTTGCGCTGCTGAGCTCGAGTGTGCGAGATGAAATCGCGTCCGCGGCGGCCGCCGCATTCAATAGGGCAACATGCAAAATAAAGAAGCCTGTTCATTGGGTACAGGATAGAAATTCACAGGTAGTCAAAATCGTTCCAGTGTCCCCCATGACGGTGTGCGTCATAATCAGAGCCTGGTTTTGGCACGTACAGTTTCAGTGTTTAATTTTGTTATTAAATCATCCAGGAGAACAGCGTAGAAATCTGAGAAGGACTAAATCTAGTATTCACAAACGAACCTCGACTCGACCCTCCACTCGAAATGGTCCTTGAGGGCTGTTTTTCATTTCACAAATCGCCGTCCACTCGAAACTCGCATTGAGTGAAGGAAATCTGGAGCGTTTCACTCGAGAATCTCAAGGTAGCCCCGCAGCTATCTTGAATTGCTCCTAGAGGGAAGTAAGTGCGTAAACATGCCTAGTATGTGATTCGTCGCTCGCCTCGTCGGCTTTTTCCTATGGACGCCAGTTGCCTCCGTGGCTTTTCTTTACGTAACGATGCTGCGCATTTTCAAGGGCTTTATTTTAGGGACCGGTGCAATCATCTGGAGTGCTTCAGCAACGGAATTATTCGACTGCTGCGCCGAGACACATCGGCCGCCCTGTCAAGAAGACTGCGAGATAGTGCAGCGACTGTCACCTTACTCCGTGCATGAGCCAGTTGATGACCTGCATACAAACATTCTTCGTGCGTTTGCTCCAGAACTTCTATCGGCGTCAGTTAATTCACGTGTTTCTCGCGGCTGATAGTACAAAGCCGCATCAGTTCAAGCACGGCGCGATGCATAACTGCTACAGACTTCGAATCTATGAAAAGAAAACAACTACGAAGATTCCTGCCATTTGTGTGCTCGATTGCGGGATGGGGAGCTGGCTGTGCGAGCACTGGCAGTCGTCCCGTCCACGCGGTTTACACTCGAGTAGATCGTCACTGACGACGCTAGTCCAAGGCAGGCGAAGCATAGTCCAGCAATACGGGCTTCTCAGTAAATGAGCAGGTACGCTCACTTTAATTTTTGAAATTTTATTTAATTTCATGCAGGTGCTTGCGGTAGCGCTCTAGGACACTTCCCCTTCCGCCTCCAGCGTCAAGGCTCCCAAAGCCAGGAGCTGTGATTCAGCTCTTTGGCTCTTCGGAATCGGTGTACCAATTCTGTCACACCGGAGAACCGCATGCTCAGTAGTTTGATCTTCTTTGCCACACGTCAGGCATAGCACATCAGTCTCATAACTGTTTATGTCCCGATTAAGCGCACGAGAGTGCGAAGCGCACCAGTTCCTGCCTCCAAAAGCAGCCTACTCCCCAGGGTATTCTCATAGGATTGCAGCATGGCAATGCTATTTTTATGGCGCCGGTAAACAGCTAGCGTCGGCTTTGCCACCAAAGCGCGTAACCACCTGCAGTGCACTCGTTCCCGTGCCTGTTCTGCCCAAGCTGCCGCTGTGTCTGCGCTGATCAGGCAGCGAAAGAGGCCTTCAATGCGGCACATGCCCCTTACCCAAGGTGTGTTCACACACGTACGCCGACAAGCAATGGAACACACGCGACGCCCATCGATCTCGATACATACAGAGGACGCGGCCGCGGTGTGCGATTTTACTGATTGCCTCCCGTGCTTCGAAGCTCGACTAGGCTAAGTCGCGCTGTATAGCCTCGTTAGACACTACTCCATGACAACCAAGAGCTTGTAGGCGCTGAAAGGCAAACCACGTTATTCGGAAACGTTAACGCTGGCACATGCACCAGCTTCATACCGTCATATATACCGGTTGCATGCCCATATACGTCAAAGACGGATAAAACAATGAACCCCAAGATCTTTCTGGTGAAGGATGTTGTCTTGTTGGCCATATAGATCCGGTAGGCTTGAGACCTGCACTCCCAGGTACTCCGAACACACTGACAAGTTGTCGTCTCCCACCCTTTAAGTTGGCTCCCCATTCGTGCCTGCGAGATGCACAAGTGCAGGGTAGTGAAGCGGAGCCGAAAGCGAGCGCTCTCCACGTGGAAGATGTTCGTGAAGTTCCTGCAGTCACTCTACTATTAACAAAAGGTCGTGAGGGAACGCGAGACCTGGTATTCGGCACTTATCTACCCCCCGCCATACTGTACTTCAGCTGACACCCGATACCACAGATTAGAAGTTTTCGCTTCAAACTGGCCACGTGCACAAAATGCAGCAATGGAGATAGCGGAAATCTTTGTTGCAGTCTCCTTGTAACCTTGACAGGTTCAGATTGCACACTACCAAATTAGGGGATGGCGATGCTCCCTTCAGAAAGGTGCTGCATTGTAGACAGCCGCAAACCAAAATAATCATCGGTGTTATAATATCCTAGTGCGTAGCATGTGGCACATTACTGACACGTGTACTTGTTTGTCTTAATCGGGCGACACGTTTCACCGCCTAACAAATGTTATCGTACAGCGCAGGACGCGCCTGCATGTAGCGGAAGTTTCTGGAATATTATCGATGCTTCCAACCGCTGTCTGTGACCGAGCCTTGTATAATCTGATCGCATGTGCGCGCGGCGCGAATAATGTAGAACTATGTAGAAGGCACGCGGGTCCCAGCGATTACTCTGGAACATTCGACGACTGATGTATAAAGGCGGACGCGCTAGTCCCGCTGATCAGATTTTCGACGATCGCCGGCCGTGTTCGCCGCTATCGTTGTGCTATAAGTGTAGCCTGTTTTTGTGGGCACAAGTTCGGCCAATAAAAGTTAGTTTTGTCTTTCACAGTATTGCTACCGTGTTCTTCAACGTCACGACCACGTGACATCTGGTGGAGCTCCTTTTTGTTCATGTACCGGACGCCCCCGACAAGCCGTGATCCAAGCCCGGACCACAAAAAGAACGCCAACGTAGTCCCGGACCATCAAGCAAGCCGCCGTCTTCCACAGCTGCCCCCGGAGCACGGACTTCTACCTGAGAAGACCAAGAAGATTGTGGCCAAGGCAACCCCAATGGCGGCCCCAACGTCCCCCATCGTGCTGCGGCAGCCCAGGGAGCCTCCGACGTTCCGCGGTTCAATGTTCGAGGACCCGGAAACCTGGCTCGAGACGTATGAGAGGGTCGCTGCATTTAACAGCAGGAACAGCGACGATAAACTGCGACATGTCTTCTTCGCATTGGAAGACGCTGCCAGGATGTGGTTCGAGAACCGAGAAGCCATTTTAACGACCTGGGACCTTTTCCGAAGCGGCTTTCTGCAGACGTTCACAAGCGTCGTACGCCGAGAACGAGCCCAAGCACTACTGGAAATACAGGTGCAGCTGCCCAATGAGACAACCGCGATTTTTACAGAAGAAATGAGCCGCCTATTGCGCCACGCCGACCCGGAAATGTCCGAGGAAAAGAAAATCCGCCTACTGATGCGTGGTGTAAAGGAGGAACTTTTCGTCGGAATGGTACGCATCCCACCGCAGACCGTCGAGGAGTTTCTTCGCGAGGTCACCAGCATCGAAAGACACTGGAAATGCGGAACCGGCAATTCAACCGCCGCACTAACTCGACAAAATACGCCGGAGTTGAGTCGCTTGGCCACTGACGACCTGCGCGAGACTATCCGAGCGGTCGTGCGGGAAGAGCTACAAAAGCTGTTCCCGTCATCACAGCCTCAAGTGGTTTCGATTGCCAATGCCGTACGTGAGGTGCTCCAACAACAACTCGGAGTAGCCCCTGAATCGCCGCAAGCGATGACATACGCCGCTGTAGCCCGCCGTCACGTTCCCCCTCCGCGCCCACGGCAGGGCCCAGTGACGACATAGTTCGGTCGTCCACCATCACCCCCGCCGCCAGCACGCCAACCCATAACACCACACGGCATTCCAAGGAAGACTGACGTTCGGCGCGCCCCCGACCACCGTCTGCTTTGCTATCACTGCGGAGAAGCCGGGCACAACTACCGCCGATGCCCATACCGGGAGATGGGGCTCCGAGGGTTCGCCGTTAACGCCCCGCGACCACAGATTAGCGAACAACCTGGCGATATCGCCGACAACCTCGCCACCACTCAGGGGAACCCTCGACGACCGTCTCGTTCGCCGTCACCAGGCCGCTACCTGTCGCCGCACCGCTGACCATACACCGGCTCAGGCCGGCGCCGCTCTGCGAGCCCATATCCCGAAAACTAAAAGCACCAACCGATGGAGGTGCAGTTGCTGTTCGTCGAACTGACGAAGAACCTCCGCCGCCGACGAAGACGACGAAGAGACCATCTCGACGACATAATAACGACACGCCGCCGTCCCGACGAAGTCAGGAAGCCAAGACTACAGCGACGAAAGACGACTTGATGACGCGACGTTCCAGCTTAAGCTCAACACGATGCAGCCGTGATCCGACGCCAAGACCTAACTGCAACGCCAGACAAAGAACCACCGACCTCGACGTGCTTCTCGACGGCCACGCAGTTACCGCCTTAGTGGACACAGGGGCCGGTTACTCCGTAATGAGCGGACACGTCACCGCCCAGTTGAAGAAAGTTAAAACTGCATGGGAAGGCCCTCAAATTCGAACCGCTGGAGGACACTTCATGACGCCGACTGGAATCTGCACGGCAAAAATTAACGTTTATGACCGGACTAAGCCTGCCACCTTCGTTATCCTCCAACAGTGTTCACGAGACGTTATTCTCGGCATGGACTTCCTGAGCCAACACGGCGCAATCATAGACCTGAAGTCAAAATTGATAACGCTGTCAGAAGATCAAGCGATATCGCCGGAGAGCTCTCGTAGTGACCACGCCTTGAGTGTGCTCGAACATCAAGTGAGCATCCCGCCGCGCTCCAGCATTATTATTTCCGTCGGCACCGAAACACCCGCTGACGTAGAAGGCGTCACCGAGGGCCACCAACATCTACAGCTCGACTGTGAAATTTGCGTCGCAATAGGGATCGCTAGACTCCACGGAGGGAAAGCGGAAGTTCTGCTAACCAACTTCAGCCAAGAGTTCAAGCACATCAACAAGGGCACGACGATCGCATACATCGAGGAAATTCTGGAAACCAGCAATGCGTTTGTCCTCTCGGATTCTGTCGCATCTACACGGACGACTGTAGTTCTCGAGCCAGATTTCGACATATATCCAAGTCTCCCCGTGATTAAGCAGCAACAGCTCAGAAGTGTGCTTCGACGATACAAAGACTGCTTTTCGACGTCATCGAGGATTCGTCAGACACGAGTTGGAAAGCATCGCATAATAACCGAATAGTGCGCTCAACCACTCCGCCAGAGCCCTTACCGAGTTTCGACGCGAGAACGCGAAGCTATTAGGCAACAAGTCAACGAAATTCTCCGCGACGACAACATCCAGCCGTCGAAAAGCCCGTCGGCATCTCCTGTTGTCCTGGTGAAGAAAAAGGACGGAACCGCACGTTTTTCATCGATTATCATCGACTGAATAAGATCACGAAGAAAGATGTATACCCCCTTCCACGGATAGACGACGTATTGGATCGGCTCTGCAACGCTAAATACTTCTCATCGATGGACCTGAAGTCTGGCTACTGGCAAATAGAAGTCGACGAAAGGGATCGTGAAAAGACCGCCTTCACTACGCCAGACGGCCTCTATGAGTTCTGGGTTATGCCATTTGGACTGTGCTCGGCGCCTGCAACGTTTCAGCGCGTGATGGACACGGTTCTAGCAGGATTGAAGTGGCAGACCTGTCTTGTTTACTTGGATGACGTCGTCACCTTCGCCGGAAATTTCGACGATCACCTTATGTGGCTTGCGACAGTACTAGAGGCCATCAGGTCATCAGGACTTACTCTGAAGCCGGAAAAGTGCCGCTTCGCTTACGGCGCGCTGCTGTTTCTAGGCCACGTAATCAGCAAATCCGGAGTCCGCGCCGACCCGCTGAAGACAGCTGCCATCGGAAAGTTCCCGCAGCCCATCGACAAGAAGGCAGTGCGTAGATTCCTTGGCATGTGTGCCTACTACAGGCGCTTTCTCAAGAACTTTTCACGCATCGCGGAGCCGCTAACGCATCTAACCAAATGTGATGTTGAGTTCAAGTGGGAAACGCCGCAGGCCGATGCATTTCAAGAACTCAAACGACGGATGCAGTCGGACCCGGTACTTGCACACTTCGACGAGAACACCGATACCGAAATCCCCACTCACGCCAGTAGCGTAGGCCTCGGTGCCGTCCTAGTCCAGAGGAAAGACGGACTTGAACGGGTGATATCTTATGCTAGCCGGTCGCTGTCAAAAGCGGAAGGCAATTATTCTACGACTGAAAAGGAAGACCCGGAGCTAAAAGGCCTCGTCGAGTATTTGGAAGGGAACACTGACTTTGTCCCTAGGGCATTTAAGCGCGGATTGTCGTTGTTCACGCTAGAAAAGAATTTGCTCGTGAAGAAGAACTTCTCACCAGTCCGCGCCAGCTACCTTCTTGTTCTACCGTCAGCGCTGTGTCCAGAAGTATTGAACGCCCTACACGACGATCCAACCGCTGGGCACCTCGGATTCTCCCGGACGCTGTCGAGAATACAGGAAAGGTAGTACTGGCCGCGTCTGACCGCCGACGTCGCCCATTACGCCCAGACATGCCGCGACTGTCAGCGACGCAAGACACCACCGACAAGGGTAGTAGGACTACTACAGCCGATCGAACATCCTCGCCGACCATTCCAGCAGAATGGGATGGATTTGTTGGGCCGTTTCCGACGTCAACATCCGGGAATAAGTGGATCGTCATGGCGACGGACTATTTCAGCTGCTTCGCCGAAACTAAACCTCTGCCAAAAGGCAGCGCCGCCGTGGTGGCAATGTTTTTCGACGAGAACATCCTCCGGCGACACGGCGCCCCAGAAGTCCTCATCACCGACAGAGGAACGGCTTTTACAGCAGAGCTCACCCAAGCGATTCTGCAATACACACAGAAAAGCCACAGGAAGACAACTGCCTACCACCCGCAGACGAATGGTCGAACACAAGACCTGGGATACCGTCCTGCCGTACGTAACATTCGCTTACAACACGGCGGTGCAAGAAACAACACAGATCGCGCCGTTCAAGTTGGTTTACGGCAGGAACCCGACGACGACACTCGACGCCATGCTGCCGCACGTCACTGACAAAGCGAATCTTGACGTCGCTACCAATCTACAGCGCACCGAAGAAGCCTGACAGCTCGCCCGACTGCGAATCAAGAACCAGCAGAGGACCGACAGCCGACACTACAACCTCTGACGACGCTTCGTCGAGTACCAGCCCGCCGACCGTGTTCGAGTATGGACCCCGATACGCCGACGAGGACTCAGTGAGAAACAACTGCGGCGCTATTTCGGACCCTGCAAGGTCATCCGGCATATTGGCGCACTGTACTATGAGGGCGTGCCAGACGGCACTAAGCCCAAGGATTTTTAGTTTTCAGCCAAAGCTTTACATCTGCTGGTAAAATGTCTCCTCAGAAAGGAATCAACCTTCGTTTTGCGAAACTTAGCACGGATTTCTCGAAAAACATCTTATTTCACTAAATGTGGTAAAGAGCATTTTAAAGACTTGCAGATTTAACAAAATTGCAGGCCTGTCGCTCTACAATTAACGCATTATACCCCGTCAAAATTATTTCGGCAAATCAATCAAAGAATCAATCAACCAGGTAATATTAAACATTTATACAATTGCAACATAAATATAAAACACAAGTGGGTGCAAATCTAAGAACTGTCAGGGAGACCTACTGCTACTATATATGTATAAAAAATTTAGAACATACGACTAGCAACTGAGGTAAACCAGCCAGAAAATACAAATCAACACACCACAAGTAAGTAAATAAGCCGCCATATCACGTCGGACTTACTATAAAGGAAAAATACAAATCAACCTATCAGAAGCTATTAATCAAACAAGTGGGAAGTTCAAAATTACATTGACATGAGCAAGACTAATTCGGTTTGAGGTACACATGCAAGTACAGAAATACGAGTAATTGAATGGGATTAAAATGGTTATACAACGTCAAAAGATCGGAATCAAACACAGCAACAAAATTACTTTACAGCAAATTATTAATCTAACAATATAAACCGAGAAGGCCAATGACACATAGCTATACAGTAATGCATATACATTTTTGTAATTAGTTGCCAGTTATACATGTTAGTTATACGTGTTGTTACTAAAAGCTGTTTGAGAAGCTGCGGAAACTGCGGGCATGATTTATTATATTAGCGGAAAATTCCAAAATGAAATTCCAGAAAAGAGGGCTGTCATTTTATGGTAACTATTGTTTACTTTGGAAACAAGCGGATAGTATATTCAGAAAGCCGTGTATTATTTGCATTTTAATGTTGCGTTAAGGCAAGTAGCTCAGTGGGAATGTAATTGTTTCTACATCCAAACAAAAAAATCATCTAGATTAAGTTGAAATGTGCAGGCGAAATACAGGCGAAATGTACTGTATACGCAATGCCTCATGACCTCGAGCGTAACGGAATCTTGGAAGAACGCTAACATAATCCATATGAAAGATGACGCCAAAGACTTGAAAAATTATGGACCGACGAGCTTACTATCAGTTGCCTACAAACTATTTCCTAAGGTAATAATAATAATATTTGGGGTTTTACGTGCCAAAACCACTTCCTGATTATGAGGCACGCCGTAGTGGAGGACTCCGGAAATTTTGACCACCTGGGGTTCTTTAACGGGCACCTAAATCTAAGCACACGGGTGTTTTCGCATTTCGCCCGCATCGAAATGCGGCCGCCGTGGCCGGGATTCGATCCCGCGACCTCGTGCTCAGCAGCCCAACACCATAGCCACTGAGCAACCACGGCGGGTCTAAGGTAATCGCAAACAGAATCAGGAACACCTTAGATTTCTGTCGAGCAAAGGACTAGGCAGGATTCCGTAAAGGCTACTCAACAATAGACCATATTCACACTATCAACGTGGTGATAGAGAAATGTGCGGAATATAACCAACCCTCATATATAACCTTCATTGATTACGAATAAGCGTTTGATTCAGTCGAAACCACACTAGTCATGGAGGCATTACGGAATCAGGGTGTAGATGAGCCATATGTAAAAATACTGGAAGATATCTATAGCGGCTCCACAGCCACCGTAGTCCTCCATAAAGCAAGCAACAAAATCCCAATAAAGAAAGGCGTCAGGCAGGGAGATACGATATCTCCAATGCTATTCACAGCGTGTTTACAGGAGGTATTCAGAGACCTGGATTGGGAAGAATTGGGGATAAAAGTTAATGGAGAATACCTTAGTAACTTGCGATTCGCTGATGATATTGCCTTGCTTAGTAACTCAGGGGACCAATTGCAATGCATGCTTACTGGCCAGGAGAGGCAAAGCAGAAGAGTGGGTCTAAAATTAATCTGCAGAAAACTATAGTAATGCTTAACAGTCTCGGAAGAGAACAGGAATTTACAATAGTTAGCGAGGCACTGGAAATGGTGAGGGAATACATCTACTTTGGGAAGGTAGTGACAGCGGATCCGGATCATGAGACGGAAATAATCAGAAGAATAAGAATGGACTGGGGTGCGTTTGGCAGGCATTCTCAGATCATGAACAGCAGGTAGCCATTATCCTTTAAGAGAAAAGTGTGTAACAGCTGTGTCTTACCAGTACTCACGTACGGGGCAGAAACCTGGAGGCTTGAGGAAATTGAGGACGACGCAACGAGCTATGCAAAGAAGAATGATGGGTGTAACGTTAAGGGATAAGAAAAGAGCAGATTGGGCGAGGGAACAAGCGGGAGTTAATGACATTTTAGTTGAAATTAAGAAATAGAAATGGGCATGGGCAGGACATGTAATGAGGAGAGAAGATAACCGACGGTCATTAAGGGTTACGGACAGTATTGCAAGGGAAGGGAAGCGTAGCAGGGGGCGGCAGAAAGTTAGGCGGGCAGATGAGATTAAGAAGTTTGCAGGGAGGACATGTCCACAATTAGTACATGACCAGGGTTGCTGGAGAAGTATGGGAGAGGCCTTTGCCCTGCAGTGGGCGTAACCAGGCTGCTGCTGCTGCTGCTGCTGCTGCTGCTGCTGATGATGATGATGATGATGGCGAATGGTAGAAACTGAAGAGTACAAAAAATGGCTCGGAGGAGGAGCCTTCGTTGCCGAAAGGAACGAGGCCGTTTGAATTTTGAGTGACTTTATTTTAATACCATATGAGAGAAGCAGACGTGACCGAGTTCGATAAATAATAAATGCAAGCACTGCATACTTCCCTAATATGCGTAGTGCAGCACCTATAGACCGTTTTATCGGCGAGGAGGGACGTAGGCTCGAACCAGCACGACGCGCCGCTTTGCTCGTCGCACTGGTATGTGTGCATTTCGTTTTCTCCCAGCGGCAGCTTGGAAAAGTACCGGTTTAATTACCAAATAGTGTGATTCTAACGTGTTGTGTCCGGGATTTCTGCGATGTCAGATGACTGAAAGTCGACGGTCTACCATTCCGTTGCATTTGACTGCAAAATTTACTTTCGGAAGCAAGCGTGAAGTGCACCTTCAGCGGCGGCTACTTCGTGAAGACCACCGCTGCGATAGCAGAGGAAGTGTCAGACAGAAATGACTCGATGACATCACGTGTATTTTCGGATGGTTTTGTTCCGAGTTAGGGCACAGCGACGAACTCGGAACTCGGCACCCATGACCAAACTGGGACATTAAAGAAAGGTGCTTATTCCGAGTCGGTCAGCTATTACTAATTGATCAACTACTTTTTCGTGCACGCACATTAAACTTATTTTGCTCAAACGTGTTCCAAGATTATGTTGGGGAAGAATGATGAGAATTATGTTTGGGAAGGGTGCAACAGAATGAAGTCGGAAAGAAAGGGTGGGGGAGTCTGAAAGCTCGTCGATCAGGGAGCCAAATGAAAAGAGCAAATTCAAGATGTCAAGAGCATCTTTGGTAATCAGGTACAATGAGCGGAAAAAGAAAACTTCACTGGCAGTAACGTATTTGTGGACCCGAAATAATTGCACAGAGAATCAAGACTTATTGGAATGTATAAGTGCAGATATTAAGGGTTTCGGGAATGATGCCGAAATTATCCTATTAGTTGACATGAATGCCCACATACAGGATCTAGATGGCTATACCGACAACAACGGGAAGTCAATGCTAGACCTTTGTGAGCAACATAACCTCGTTATCATGAATACAGGGCCTACGTGTGAAGGCCAGATCACGTGGGGAGTGGGAAGCCGGCGAACGACTATTGATTACTCTCTAGTGGCAGAAGAAATTCATGATAAGTTGAGATAAATGGTCATTGACGAGGAAGGGTATAGCAGCATAGAGAGTGACTATAAAGGTATCATTTTGAAAATGGGATAAGTAGTTGGAAAAGAGCAAAGAGTCCAAAATGACCAGTCCAAATTTGAACCTTTAATAAGAAGTATAGCCACAAGAGTCGAGGAAGAAATTGGCAAATGACCAAGTAAAGAGTGGGAATATAGTGACCTTCTAAGTGTAATAACGACAGAAATACGGAAAGCGAAACAACATGATCATTGGAAAGGAAAAAGGAAACAGAAAAGCTGGTGCAACAGGGAAATACGAGAAGCGATCTCCGAACGACAGAAAGCATCACCAAAGCACAGGCAGGCAAAGAAGGCGCAGTTGCCGCAGTAGCCAGTAAATGGGAAAGAAACCGGGGGAAAAAGTCGACTGTGCAAATACTGGTGCAAGCAAAGATGAAAAGTGAAACTGATCGTTGGTCGTCAAAAATAAGTGAGAAAAAGAAGGCCGCGCCTAGAATATTTTGCAAGCACATGGCATTGTTAGTTAGAAAGACAACAACAATACAACAACATATCCTAGACGAAGATGGAAACCAAGTGAAAAGGGAAGGGGCATTAAATTACTTCCGAAAAATATCAGCCCAATCTTTCCATGGCAATGACGAGGTTGCATTTGAAGAAAAAACGAGCATGAAAGAGAACCAGATGGAAAAGGAGCTGGTGCTAACGAATTTCAACTGGAAGAAAGCCGAAGCGAAAATCCCGAAGCGCACAGCCACAGGGTTAGACAAGGTTCCCGTTAGGCTGATTACTGAACTAGGACTAAAAAGTGAGGAAGCTCTGGTAAAAACAGTGGACGAAGCATTAAAAGATAGACGAATACCACACAGTTGGCGGCAAGGTATAATGAATTTAATTTATAATGGTAAGGGGGTGGGGGCGCGATAAAATTCGCTCCTATAGACCGTTGACCATTACATCGGTAATATACAGACTAGCAACACAGGTAAACAAATTAAAGCTGCCAGCATGGACAGAGGATGGTGACATTTGGGGAGAAATTCAGAAGGGCTTCAGAATAGGCAGGCGTTTGGATAATAACTTATTTTTCTTATTGTATTGAAATATCAAGAGTAGAAAGCAGACCCTTATATGTGGCCCTTTTCGACATTACAGGAACGTAATGCAAAGTAGACCAGGCACGTATCCTGGACGTCTCTTAGGGGGGGGGGGGAGTATGTGAATAATGTGGGTAATGCCCATTGTTCGCCATAAAGACGCGTAAACCTGCAAAAGAGAAATGAAATAAGGAGTGACTGTTGCGCCTATGAGACACACATCTCCTTTATTGACAAACAAGGAACCCCATCAAATGGACTCGCACAGGAAAGAAGCGCAGTAAGAACACTGCCACAAACAAGTAAACAAACGAAAGTGTAAAAGAAAGATTTCTAGTAGCGTTTTTTGAACTTGCTCTGGAAGAATTATAGAGAAATATATATTTGCAGAGCAATCAGAGTTATTTTCCATCACTCGTTTACTGCTACACCAAGTGCCAAAACCGACTGGTATTGTCATTTGGGAAGTTGCATAGCAATGCGTGGCTGCCAGTCCCGTGCAACCACGTAAAGCGCAGGACGCTGCGGTTGTAGACGTACTGCGCCAACCGTGGAAGGCTAGAAAAACGCTCACATAAGCACAGCAGAGAAGTGGGTACATCGAGCGGCTTGAATGATAACTGTAGAAGCGTCATTAAAAACACACGGAATCATTATCCACTTCCGGCTGCGCTTTTTCTACTTCCTTTTTAAATAAAAGCATGTTGATCCATAGATATTTTCACAAAATACGGTTAACTTTGTTAATTTTCACTTTTCCTTCCTGCTTGGCTGCTGCATCGGCTCTCTCCCTTAGTAGATCGCTTAACTTTACAATTCCTTGCGACTCTTGTTTCCAGATGCCAATTCTGCACAAAAAGTGCTGTACAATTAGGGAAGAACGAGACGAGGTATCGGTTTACATTCATATTGCTTATAGGTTTAACGGTTATTGCAGGGTTTCATGATGAACACTGTTTCGCATGGTCTTATTTTACACCTTATCTAACCCATATCGCGGGTATGGGTTAGACAAGTGACGGCTCACCGTTATGCAAGCTCTGCCTGCCTCACGGTGAGCCGTCACTCGAGGACATAATGAAGCAAAAGTAAATGTTAAACGCAAATGTCGTTTTCTCCGGCCGCAAATCTTTCTACGAACATAGAGACCAGCTCAATACCAACCGAATCCCTTTCCTAGTCCCTGGATCAGTCTATTCAAAGAAGGTTGAACTAACAAAGCAACAGCGAGGCACGTGACCGTTCCAATATCTAGTAGCAACTGAACGCATCTCGAGTTAATCGCGCGGGCACCGAATCGATGAGAAAATTGGCCTTCAGACCCCAGGAGATGCTGCTAACTAGCGCCATTCAATAACGATAGAAAAAGGCAGCAAAATGTTAA